>NW_026600222.1:303556-416056 GCF_029448725.1 Salvelinus fontinalis
GAATGTGCTCTTTCAGATACAGTATTATATAGAAACACAATGTTTTACCTGCAGAATCTGCTCTTTCAGATACAGTATTATATAGAAACACAATGTTTTACCTGCAGATTGTGCTCTTTCAGATACAGTACTATATAGAAACACAATGTTTTACCTGCAGAATGTGCTCTTTCAGATACAGTATTATATAGAAACACAATGTTTTACCTACAGAATCTGCTCTTTCAGATACAGTATTATATAGAAACACAATGTTTTACCTACAGAATCTGCTCTTTCAGATACAGTACTATATAGAAACACAATGTTTTACCTACTGAATCTGCTCTTTCAGATACAGTACTATATAGAAACACAATGTTTTACCTGCAGAATCTGCTCTTCCAGATACAGTACTATATAGAATCACAATGTTTAACCTGCAGAATCTGCTCTGTCAGATACAGTATTATATAGAATCACAATGTTTTACCTGCAGGATCTTCTCTTTCAGATACAGTACTATATAGAAACACAATGTTTTACCTGCAGAATCTGCTCTTTCAGATACAGTATTACAGTATTAGCCACAACCAACATAGTGGATCTCTGTTTAGTTGTCCCTGTGTTAACCACAACCAACATGCTGGATCTCTGTTTAGTTGTCCCTGTGTTAACCACAACCAACATGTTGGATCTCTGTTTAGTTGTCACTGTGTTAACCTCAACCAACATGTTGGATCTCTGTTTAGTTGTCACTGTGTTAACCACAACCAACATGCTGGATCTCTGTTTAGTTGTCACTGTGTTAACCACAACCAACATGCTGGATCTCTGTTTAGTTGGCACTGTGTTAACCACAACCAACATGCTGGATCTCTGTTTAGTTGTCACTGTGTTAACCACAACCAACATGTTGGATCTCTGTTTAGTTGTCACTGTGTTAACCACAACCAACATGCTGGATCTCTGTTTAGTTGTCACTGTGTTAACCACAACCAACATGTTGGATCTCTGTTTAGTTGTCACTGTGTTAATCACAACCAACATGTTGGATCTCTGTTTAGTTGTCACTGTGTTAACCACAACCAACATGTTGGATCTCTGTTTAGTTGTCACTGTGTTAACCACAACCAACATGTTGGATCTCTGTTTAGTTGTCACTGTGTTAACCACAACCAACATGCTGGATCTCTGTTTAGTTGTCACTGTGTTAACCACAACCAACATGTTGGATCTCTGTTTAGTTGTCACTGTGTTAATCACAACCAACATGTTGGATCTCTGTTTAGTTGTCACTGTGTTAACCACAACCAACATGTTGGATCTCTGTTTAGTTGTCACTGTGTTAACCACAACCAACATGTTGGATCTCTGTTTAGTTGTCACTGTGTTAACCACAACCAACATGTTGGATCTCTGTTTAGTTGTCACTGTGTTAACCACAACCAACATGTTGGATCTCTGTTTAGGGGTCAGTGCTCTAAAATGAGTCTCTCTGGGAAGAGAGAGGAGGGGGGACCTGCCTCTAAAATGAGTCTCTCTGGGGAGAGAGAGGAGGGGAGCCCTGCCTCTAAAATGAGTCTCTCTGGGGAGAGAGAGGAGGGGGGGACCTGCCTCTAAAATGAGTCTCTCTGGGGAGAGAGAGGAGGGGGGCCCTGCCTCTAAAATGAGTCTCTCTGGGGAACATGACACCAAAACTAAGAGGTGAGATGACAATATTGTTTAAGAATGTATGTTCTAAAAGTTTTTTAAATCAGAAATGATTGCTTATGGGTACATTCTATATAACTGTCCTAGATTTCAGTTGCAGTCCACCTAGATATCTATATATCCACCTAGATATCTATATATCCACCTAGATATCTATATATCCACCTAGATATCTATATATCCACCTAGATATCTATATATCCACCTAGATATCTATATATCCACCCAGATATCTATATATCCACCTAGATATCTATATATCCACCTAGATATCTATATATCCACCTAGATATCTATATATCCACCTAGATATCTATATATCCACCTAGATATCTATATATCCACCTAGATATCTATATATCCACCTAGATATCTATATATCCACCTAGATATCTATATATCCACCTAGATATCTATATATCCACCTAGATATCTATATATCCACCTAGATATCTATATATCCATTGTTTATCAGGAATGGAATGTTGGTATCCTGTATATCTGACTGTGATATGTGGTTGTCTCACCTAGATATCTAAAGATGACTACACTTACAGATGCCATTTTAATTTGACCCAGGTTCTCAAGGCAGGAAAATAACAGCAAATGTGCATTTCATGTGGAAATTATCCACTTTAGAAGTCTTTATAAAGCCTTGTAGTCATTTAATAATTTCTATAAACAACATGAGATAATTTACCAACATTTCTGAAAATGGATATATAGCGTTTTGGAATGAAACTCTTCTTATGTTTCCCCATCTGAGCTCAGAGTAGATGAGAGATGTAATGTTTGTCTCTGTTGTGTTGAAGTCCAATCAAGCAGGAGAGACCAGCCTCCCCTGTACCCAGCTGTGTGTCCATGAAGAGTGACCAGTCTATGAATCCTCCACTAAAGTTTAGAAAGGGAGACTTTTCTACTGAACAAAGGTAAGAAGAACTCATAGGTCATGGTCAGTGAGTTAAACAACACTGTCTCTAGTCATTTCTCCTCTCCCATTTCCCCATTTCATTTTGTTGTTTTCATAATCCATAGGCTAATCCTTTGGTCCATTTTTACAGTCCTAAAACAGTATTAAACAAACACAACATTCCTTACCTGTGTGTGTGTGTTTGTGTGTCTGTGAGTGAGTGTGTGTGTGTGTGCACTCCCTGGATGAGGGGCTGTAATCTCTATCCTGATTGCCTAGTCACTTTTACCCCCACCTACATGTACATATTACCTCAATTACCTCAACTACCTGGTACCCCTGCACATTGACTCAGTACTGGTACTCCTTATAGTCTCATTATTACCTCAACAACCTGGTACCCCTGCACATTGACTCAGTACTGGTACTCCTTATAGTGTCATTATTACCTCAACTACCTGGTACCCTGCACATTGACTCAGTACTGGTACTCCTTATAGTCTCATTATTACCTCAACTACCTGGTACCCCTGCACATTGACTCAGTACTGGTACTCCTTATAGTCTCATTATTACCTCAACTACCTGGTACCCCTGCACATTGACTCAGTACTGGTACTCCTTATAGTCTCATTATTACCTCAACTACCTGGTACCCTGCACATTGACTCAGTACTGGTACTCCTTATAGCCTCATTATTACCTCAACTACCTGGTACCCCTGCACATTGACTCAGTACTGGTACTCCTTATAGTCTCATTATTGTTATTTTGTGTTACTATTTCCTTTTTTTATTTACAAGGTACAAGGGCAATGTAGCACGTCTGGTGAACAGGGCAGAGATCCATATCCGCAAGCAGACCAGCAGAAACTGGATCAGCAGCACGATAAGGTATCACGTCTGGTGAACAGGTCAGAGTTCATATCCTCAGTCAGACCAGTAGAAACTGGATCAGCAGCACTACAAGGTATCACGTCTGGTGAACAGGTCAGAGTTCATATCCTCAGTCAGACCAGTAGAAACTGGATCAGCAGCACTACAAGGTATCACGTCTGGTGAACAGGTCAGAGTTCATATCCTCAGTCAGACCAGTAGAAACTGGATCAGCAGCACGACAAGTTATCACGTCTGGTGGATCATGTATCAGTACTGATAGGATGGAAAGAAAGGGAGCACTGCTCTCAGATCAGTTTTCTACATTCAAATTTTCCTTAACATTATAATTATTTCACAATTCTGAGGAGGCTTATTCTGATGCTTACCCAATAAAAATTGACTAAATCACAGATTTGGCACATCATTGTGTTCATGTTAGGATACACATCATGAAATATATTGAGACAAATGATTGAAAAAGGCCTTTAGCCTACAGTTCATATTTTAATGCAGTCATCTCAGTTTTCATTTGAAGCACATTTGTAGAAGTCCCTTGTTTCTATCAATTGCAAAGACATTGGCAACTTTGTATTTGTAGTCAACTTTGTCCTGAAGATATCGGTGGTCACAGAGAGACTGATAATCCATGTGATTCTATGTTTAGCAGAGAACTTCAGTGTATAAATTCTGTTCTAGTGGTCTGAGGCAGGTGGTAGGTTACTCAGCTGTTCTAGTGGTCTGAGGCAGGTGGTAGATTACTCAGCTGTTCTAGTGGTCTGAGGCAGGTGTTAGATTACTCAGCTGTTCTAGTGGTCTGAGGCAGGTGTTAGATTACTCAGCTGTTCTAGTGGTCTAAGGCAGGTGTTAGATTACTCAGCTGTTCTAGTGGTCTGAGGCAGGTGTTAGATTACTCAGCTGTTCTAGTGGTCTGAGGCAGGTGGTAGATTACTCAGCTGTTCTAGTGGTCTGAGGCAGGTGTTAGATTACTCAGCTGTTCTAGAGGTCTGAGGCAGGTGTTAGATTACTCAGCGGTTCTAGTGGTCTGTGGCAGGTGTTAGATTACTCAGCTGTTCTAGTGGTCTGAGGCAGGTGTTAGATTACTCAGCTGTTCTAGTGGTCTGAGGCAGGTGTTAGATTACTCAGCTGTTCTAGTGGTCTAAGGCAGGTGTTAGATTACTCAGCTGTTCTAGTGGTCTGAAACAGGTGGTAGATTACTCAGCTGTTCTAGTGGTCTGAGGCAGGTGGTAGATTACTCAGCTGTTCTAGTGGTCTGAGGCAGGTGTTAGATTACTCAGCTGTTCTAGTGGTCTGAGGCAGGTGTTAGATTACTCAGCTGTTCTAGTGGTCTGAGGCAGGTGTTAGATTACTCAGCTGTTCTAGTGGTCTGAGGCAGGTGTTAGATTACTCAGCTGTTCTAGTGGTCTAAGGCAGGTGGTAGATTACTCAGCTGTTCTAGTGGTCTGAGGCAGGTGTTAGATTACTCAGCTGTTCTATAGGTCTGAGGCAGGTGTTAGATTACTCAGCTGTTCTAGTGGTCTGAGGCAGGTGTTAGATTACTCAGCTGTTCTAGTGGTCTAAGGCAGGTGGTAGATTACTCAGCTGTTCTAGTGGTCTGAGTCAGGTGTTAGATTACTCAGCTGTTCTATAGGTCTGAGGCAGGTGTTAGATTACTCAGCTGTTCTAGTGGTCTGAGGCAGGTGTTAGATTACTCAGCTGTTCTAGTGGTCTGAGACAGGTGGTAGATTACTCAGCTGTTCTAGTGGTCTGAGGCAGGTGGGAGATTACTCAGCTGTTCTAGTGGTCTGAGACAGGTGTTAGATTATTCAGCTGTTCTAGAGGTCTGAGGCAGGTGTTAGATTACTCAGCTGTTCTAGTGGTCTGAGACAGGTGGTAGATTACTCAGCTGTTCTAGTGGTCTGAGGCAGGTGTTAGATTACTCAGCTGTTCTAGTGGTCTGAGGCAGGTGTTAGATTACTCAGCTGTTCTAGTGGTCTGAGGCAGGTGTTAGATTACTCAGCTGTTCTAGAGGTCTGAGGCAGTTGTTAGATTACTCAGCTGTTCTAGTGGTCTGAGGCAGGTTTTAGATTATTCAGCTGTTCTAGAGGTCTGAGGCAGGTGTTAGATTACTCAGCTGTTCTAGTGGTCTGAGACAGGTGGTAGATTACTCAGCTGTTCTAGTGGTCTGAGGCAGGTGTTAGATTACTCAGCTGTTCTAGTGGTCTGAGGCAGGTGTTAGATTACTCAGCTGTTCTAGTGGTCTGAGGCAGGTGTTAGATTACTCAGCTGTTCTAGTGGTCTGAGGCAGGTGTTAGATTACTCAGCTGTTCTAGAGGTCTGAGGCAGTTGTTAGATTACTCAGCGATTCTAGTGGTCTGAAGCAGGTGGTAGATTACTCAGCTGTTCTAGTGGTCTAAGGCAGGTGGTAGATTACTCAGCTGTTCTAGTGGTCTGAGGCAGGTGGTAGATTACTCAGCTGTTCTAGTGGTCTGAGGCAGGTGGTAGATTACTCAGCTGTTCTAGTGGTCTAAGGCAGGTGTTAGATTACTCAGCTGTTCTAGTGGTCTGAGGCATGTGGTAGATTACTCAGCTGTTCTAGTGGTCTGAGGCAGGTGGTAGATTACTCAGCTGTTCTAGCGGTCTGAGGCAGGTGGTAGATTACTCAGCTGTTCTAGTGGTCTGAGGCAGGTGGTAGATTACTCAGCTGTTCTAGTGGTCTGTGGCAGGTGTTAGATTACTCAGCTGTTCTAGTGGTCTGAGGCAGGTGTTAGATTACTCAGCTGTTCTAGTGGTCTAAGGCAGGTGTTAGATTACTCAGCTGTTCTAGAGGTCTGAGGCAGGTGTTAGATTACTCAGCTGTTCTAGTGGTCTAAGGCAGGTGTTAGATTACTCAGCTGTTCTAGAGGTCTGAGGCAGGTGTTAGATTACTCAGCTGTTCTAGTGGTCTGAGGCAGGTTTTAGATTACTCAGCTGTTCTAGTGGTCTGAGACAGGTGTTAGATTACTCAGCTGTTCTAGTGGTCTGAGGCAGGTGGTAGATTACTCAGCTGTTCTAGTGGTCTGAGGCAGGTGGTAGATTACTCAGCTGTTCTAGTGGTCTAAGGCAGGTGGTAGATTACTCAGATGTTCTAGTGGTCTAAGGCAGGTGGAAGATTACTCAGCTGTTCTAGTGGTCTCAGGCAGGTGGTAGATTACTCAGCTGTTCTAGTGGTCTGAGGCAGGTGTTAGATTACTCAGCTGTTCTAGTGGTCTAAGGCAGGTGTTAGATTACTCAGCTGTTCTAGTGGTCTGAGACAGGTGTTAGATTACTCAGCTGTTCTATAGGTCTGAGGCAGGTGTTAGATTACTCAGCTGTTCTAGTGGTCTGAGGCAGGAGTTAGATTACTCAGCTGTTCTAGTGGTCTGAGGCAGGTGTTAGATTACTCAGCTGTTCTAGTGGTCTGAGGCAGGTGGTAGATTACTCAGCTGTTCTAGTGGTCTGAAGCAGGTGGTAGATTACTCAGCTGTTCTAGTGGTCTAAGGCAGGTGGTAGATTACTCAGATGTTCTAGTGGTCTAAGGCAGGTGGAAGATTACTCAGCTGTTCTAGTGGTCTCAGGCAGGTGGTAGATTACTCAGCTGTTCTAGTGGTCTGAGGCAGGTGTTAGATTACTCAGCTGTTCTAGTGGTCTAAGGCAGGTGTTAGATTACTCAGCTGTTCTAGTGGTCTGAGGCAGGTGTTAGATTACTCAGCTGTTCTAGTGGTCTGAGGCAGGTGTTAGATTACTCAGCTGTTCTAGTGGTCTGAGGCAGGTGTTAGATTATTCAGCTGTTCTAGTGGTCTGAGGCAGGTGTTAGATTACTCAGCTGTTCTAGTGGTCTGAGACAGGTGTTAGATTACTCAGCTGTTCTAGTGGTCTGAGGCAGGTGTTAGATTACTCAGCTGTTCTAGTGGTCTGAAGCAGGTGGTAGATTACTCAGCTGTTCTAGTGGTCTGAGGCAGGTGGTAGATTACTCAGCTGTTCTAGTGGTCTAAGGCAGGTGTTAGATTACTCAGCTGTTCTAGTGGTCTGAAGCAGGTGGTAGATTACTCAGCTGTTCTAGTGGTCTAAGGCAGGTGGTAGATTACTCAGATGTTCTAGTGGTCTAAGGCAGGTGGAAGATTACTCAGCTGTTCTAGTGGTCTCAGGCAGGTGGTAGATTACTCAGCTGTTCTAGTGGTCTGAGGCAGGTGTTAGATTACTCAGCTGTTCTAGTGGTCTAAGGCAGGAGTTAGATTACTCAGCTGTTCTAGTGGTCTGAGGCAGGTGTTAGATTACTCAGCTGTTCTAGTGGTCTGAGGCAGGTGTTAGATTACTCAGCTGTTCTAGTGGTCTGAGGCAGGTGTTAGATTATTCAGCTGTTCTAGTGGTCTGAGGCAGGTGTTAGATTACTCAGCTGTTCTAGTGGTCTGAGACAGGTGTTAGATTACTCAGCTGTTCTAGTGGTCTGAGGCAGGTGTTAGATTACTCAGCTGTTCTAGTGGTCTGAAGCAGGTGGTAGATTACTCAGCTGTTCTAGTGGTCTGAGGCAGGTGGTAGATTACTCAGCTGTTCTAGTGGTCTAAGGCAGGTGTTAGATTACTCAGCTGTTCTAGTGGTCTGAGGCAGGTGGTAGATTACTCAGCTGTTCTAGTGGTCTGAGGCAGGTGGTAGATTACTCAGCTGTTCTAGTGGTCTGAGGCAGGTGGTAGATTACTCAGCTGTTCTAGTGGTCTAAGGCAGGTGGTAGATTACTCAGCTGTTCTAGTGGTCTCAGGCAGGTGGTAGATTACTCAGCTGTTCTAGTGGTCTGAGGCAGGTGTTAGATTACTCAGCGGTTCTAGTGGTCTGAAGCAGGTGTTAGATTACTCAGCTGTTCTAGTGGTCTGAGGCAGGTGGTAGATTACTCAGCTGTTCTAGTGGTCTGAAGCAGGTGTTAGATTACTCAGCTGTTCTAGTGGTCTGAGGCAGGTGTTAGATTACTCAGCTGTTCTAGTGGTCTGAGGCAGGTGTTAGATTACTCAGCTGTTCTAGTGGTCTGAGGCAGGTGTTAGATTACTCAGCTGTTCTAGTGGTCTAAGGCAGGTGTTAGATTACTCAGCTGTTCTAGTGGTCTGAGACAGGTGGTAGATTACTCAGCTGTTCTAGTGGTCTGAGGCAGGTGTTAGATTACTCAGCTGTTCTATAGGTCTGAGGCAGGTGTTAGATTACTCAGCTGTTCTAGTGGTCTGAGGCAGGTGTTAGATTACTCAGCTGTTCTAGTGGTCTGAGGCAGGTGTTAGATTACTCAGCTGTTCTAGTGGTCTGAGGCAGGTGTTAGATTACTCAGCTGTTCTAGTGGTCTGAAGCAGGTGGTAGATTACTCAGCTGTTCTAGTGGTCTAAGGCAGGTGGTAGATTACTCAGCTGTTCTAGTGGTCTGAGGCAGGTGGTAGATTACTCAGCTGTTCTAGTGGTCTGAGGCAGGTGGTAGATTACTCAGCTGTTCTAGTGGTCTAAGGCAGGTGTTAGATTACTCAGCTGTTCTAGTGGTCTGAGGCATGTGGTAGATTACTCAGCTGTTCTAGTGGTCTGAGGCAGGTGGTAGATTACTCAGCTGTTCTAGTGGTCTGAGGCAGGTGGTAGATTACTCAGCTGTTCTAGTGGTCTGAGGCAGGTGGTAGATTACTCAGCTGTTCTAGTGGTCTGTGGCAGGTGTTAGATTACTCAGCTGTTCTAGTGGTCTGAGGCAGGTGTTAGATTACTCAGCTGTTCTAGTGGTCTAAGGCAGGTGTTAGATTACTCAGCTGTTCTAGAGGTCTGAGGCAGGTGTTAGATTACTCAGCTGTTCTAGTGGTCTAAGGCAGGTGTTAGATTACTCAGCTGTTCTAGAGGTCTGAGGCAGGTGTTAGATTACTCAGCTGTTCTAGTGGTCTGAGGCAGGTTTTAGATTACTCAGCTGTTCTAGTGGTCTGAGACAGGTGTTAGATTACTCAGCTGTTCTAGTGGTCTGAGGCAGGTGGTAGATTACTCAGCTGTTCTAGTGGTCTGAGGCAGGTGGTAGATTACTCAGCTGTTCTAGTGGTCTAAGGCAGGTGGTAGATTACTCAGATGTTCTAGTGGTCTAAGGCAGGTGGAAGATTACTCAGCTGTTCTAGTGGTCTCAGGCAGGTGGTAGATTACTCAGCTATTCTAGTGGTCTGAGGCAGGTGTTAGATTACTCAGCTGTTCTAGTGGTCTGAGACAGGTGGTAGATTACTCAGCTGTTCTAGTGGTCTGAGGCAGGTGTTAGATTACTCAGCTGTTCTATAGGTCTGAGGCAGGTGTTAGATTACTCAGCTGTTCTAGTGGTCTGAGGCAGGAGTTAGATTACTCAGCTGTTCTAGTGGTCTGAGGCAGGTGTTAGATTACTCAGCTGTTCTAGTGGTCTGAGGCAGGTGTTAGATTACTCAGCTGTTCTAGTGGTCTGAGGCAGGTGTTAGATTATTCAGCTGTTCTAGTGGTCTGAGGCAGGTGTTAGATTACTCAGCTGTTCTAGTGGTCTGAGACAGGTGTTAGATTACTCAGCTGTTCTAGTGGTCTGAGGCAGGTGTTAGATTACTCAGCTGTTCTAGTGGTCTGAAGCAGGTGGTAGATTACTCAGCTGTTCTAGTGGTCTGAGGCAGGTGGTAGATTACTCAGCTGTTCTAGTGGTCTGAGGCAGGTGGTAGATTACTCAGCTGTTCTAGTGGTCTAAGGCAGGTGTTAGATTACTCAGCTGTTCTAGTGGTCTGAGGCAGGTGGTAGATTACTCAGCTGTTCTAGTGGTCTGAGGCAGGTGGTAGATTACTCAGCTGTTCTAGTGGTCTGAGGCAGGTGGTAGATTACTCAGCTGTTCTAGTGGTCTAAGGCAGGTGGTAGATTACTCAGCTGTTCTAGTGGTCTCAGGCAGGTGGTAGATTACTCAGCTGTTCTAGTGGTCTGAGGCAGGTGTTAGATTACTCAGCTGTTCTAGTGGTCTGAGGCAGGTGTTAGATTACTCAGCGGTTCTAGTGGTCTGAAGCAGGTGTTAGATTACTCAGCTGTTCTAGTGGTCTGAGGCAGGTGGTAGATTACTCAGCTGTTCTAGTGGTCTGAAGCAGGTGTTAGATTACTCAGCTGTTCTAGTGGTCTGAGGCAGGTGGTAGATTACTCAGCTGTTCTAGTGGTCTGTGGCAGGTGTTAGATTACTCAGCTGTTCTAGTGGTCTGTGGCAGGTGTTAGATTACTCAGCTGTTCTAGTGGTCTAAGGCAGGTGTTAGATTACTCAGCTGTTCTAGAGGTCTGAGGCAGGTGTTAGATTACTCAGCTGTTCTAGTGGTCTGAGGCAGGTGTTAGATTACTCAGCTGTTCTTGTGGTCTGAGACAGGTGGTAGATTACTCAGCTGTTCTAGTGGTCTGAGACAGGTGTTAGATTACTCAGCTGTTCTAGTGGTCTGAGGCAGGTGGTAGATTACTCAGCTGTTCTAGTGGTCTGAGGCAGGTGGTAGATTACTCAGCTGTTCTAGTGGTCTAAGGCAGGTGGTAGATTACTCAGCTGTTCTAGTGGTCTCAGGCAGGTGGTAGATTACTCAGCTGTTCTAGTGGTCTGAGGCAGGTGTTAGATTACTCAGCGGTTCTAGTGGTCTGAAGCAGGTGTTAGATTACTCAGCTGTTCTAGTGGTCTGAGGCAGGTGGTAGATTACTCAGCTGTTCTAGTGGTCTGAAGCAGGTGTTAGATTACTCAGCTGTTCTAGTGGTCTGAGGCAGGTGTTAGATTACTCAGCTGTTCTAGTGGTCTGAGGCAGGTGTTAGATTACTCAGCTGTTCTAGTGGTCTGAGGCAGGTGTTAGATTACTCAGCTGTTCTAGTGGTCTAAGGCAGGTGTTAGATTACTCAGCTGTTCTAGTGGTCTGAGACAGGTGGTAGATTACTCAGCTGTTCTAGTGGTCTGAGGCAGGTGTTAGATTACTCAGCTGTTCTATAGGTCTGAGGCAGGTGTTAGATTACTCAGCTGTTCTAGTGGTCTGAGGCAGGTGTTAGATTACTCAGCTGTTCTAGTGGTCTGAGGCAGGTGTTAGATTACTCAGCTGTTCTAGTGGTCTGAGGCAGGTGTTAGATTACTCAGCTGTTCTAGTGGTCTGAAGCAGGTGGTAGATTACTCAGCTGTTCTAGTGGTCTAAGGCAGGTGGTAGATTACTCAGCTGTTCTAGTGGTCTGAGGCAGGTGGTAGATTACTCAGCTGTTCTAGTGGTCTGAGGCAGGTGGTAGATTACTCAGCTGTTCTAGTGGTCTAAGGCAGGTGTTAGATTACTCAGCTGTTCTAGTGGTCTGAGGCATGTGGTAGATTACTCAGCTGTTCTAGTGGTCTGAGGCAGGTGGTAGATTACTCAGCTGTTCTAGTGGTCTGAGGCAGGTGGTAGATTACTCAGCTGTTCTAGTGGTCTGAGGCAGGTGGTAGATTACTCAGCTGTTCTAGTGGTCTGTGGCAGGTGTTAGATTACTCAGCTGTTCTAGTGGTCTGAGGCAGGTGTTAGATTACTCAGCTGTTCTAGTGGTCTAAGGCAGGTGTTAGATTACTCAGCTGTTCTAGAGGTCTGAGGCAGGTGTTAGATTACTCAGCTGTTCTAGTGGTCTAAGGCAGGTGTTAGATTACTCAGCTGTTCTAGAGGTCTGAGGCAGGTGTTAGATTACTCAGCTGTTCTAGTGGTCTGAGGCAGGTTTTAGATTACTCAGCTGTTCTAGTTGTCTGAGACAGGTGTTAGATTACTCAGCTGTTCTAGTGGTCTGAGGCAGGTGGTAGATTACTCAGCTGTTCTAGTGGTCTGAGGCAGGTGGTAGATTACTCAGCTGTTCTAGTGGTCTAAGGCAGGTGGTAGATTACTCAGATGTTCTAGTGGTCTAAGGCAGGTGGAAGATTACTCAGCTGTTCTAGTGGTCTCAGGCAGGTGGTAGATTACTCAGCTATTCTAGTGGTCTGAGGCAGGTGTTAGATTACTCAGCTGTTCTAGTGGTCTGAGACAGGTGGTAGATTACTCAGCTGTTCTAGTGGTCTGAGGCAGGTGTTAGATTACTCAGCTGTTCTATAGGTCTGAGGCAGGTGTTAGATTACTCAGCTGTTCTAGTGGTCTGAGGCAGGAGTTAGATTACTCAGCTGTTCTAGTGGTCTGAGGCAGGTGTTAGATTACTCAGCTGTTCTAGTGGTCTGAGGCAGGTGTTAGATTACTCAGCTGTTCTAGTGGTCTGAGGCAGGTGTTAGATTATTCAGCTGTTCTAGTGGTCTGAGGCAGGTGTTAGATTACTCAGCTGTTCTAGTGGTCTGAGACAGGTGTTAGATTACTCAGCTGTTCTAGTGGTCTGAGGCAGGTGTTAGATTACTCAGCTGTTCTAGTGGTCTGAAGCAGGTGGTAGATTACTCAGCTGTTCTAGTGGTCTGAGGCAGGTGGTAGATTACTCAGCTGTTCTAGTGGTCTGAGGCAGGTGGTAGATTACTCAGCTGTTCTAGTGGTCTAAGGCAGGTGTTAGATTACTCAGCTGTTCTAGTGGTCTGAGGCAGGTGGTAGATTACTCAGCTGTTCTAGTGGTCTGAGGCAGGTGGTAGATTACTCAGCTGTTCTAGTGGTCTGAGGCAGGTGGTAGATTACTCAGCTGTTCTAGTGGTCTAAGGCAGGTGGTAGATTACTCAGCTGTTCTAGTGGTCTCAGGCAGGTGGTAGATTACTCAGCTGTTCTAGTGGTCTGAGGCAGGTGTTAGATTACTCAGCTGTTCTAGTGGTCTGAGGCAGGTGTTAGATTACTCAGCGGTTCTAGTGGTCTGAAGCAGGTGTTAGATTACTCAGCTGTTCTAGTGGTCTGAGGCAGGTGGTAGATTACTCAGCTGTTCTAGTGGTCTGAAGCAGGTGTTAGATTACTCAGCTGTTCTAGTGGTCTGAGGCAGGTGGTAGATTACTCAGCTGTTCTAGTGGTCTGTGGCAGGTGTTAGATTACTCAGCTGTTCTAGTGGTCTGTGGCAGGTGTTAGATTACTCAGCTGTTCTAGTGGTCTAAGGCAGGTGTTAGATTACTCAGCTGTTCTAGAGGTCTGAGGCAGGTGTTAGATTACTCAGCTGTTCTAGTGGTCTGAGGCAGGTGTTAGATTACTCAGCTGTTCTTGTGGTCTGAGACAGGTGGTAGATTACTCAGCTGTTCTAGTGGTCTGAGACAGGTGTTAGATTACTCAGCTGTTCTAGTGGTCTGAGGCAGGTGGTAGATTACTCAGCTGTTCTAGTGGTCTGAGGCAGGTGGTAGATTACTCAGCTGTTCTAGTGGTCTAAGGCAGGTGGTAGATTACTCAGCTGTTCTAGTGGTCTGAGGCAGGTGTTAGATTACTCAGCTGTTCTAGTGGTCTAAGGCAGGTGTTAGATTACTCAGCTGTTCTAGTGGTCTGAGACAGGTGGTAGATTACTCAGCTGTTCTAGTGGTCTGAGGCAGGTGTTAGATTACTCAGCTGTTCTATAGGTCTGAGGCAGGTGTTAGATTACTCAGCTGTTCTAGTGGTCTGAGGCAGGTGTTAGATTACTCAGCTGTTCTAGTGGTCTGAGGCAGGTGTTAGATTACTCAGCTGTTCTAGTGGTCTAAGGCAGGTTTTAGATTACTCAGCTGTTCTAGTGGTCTGAGACAGGTGGTAGATTACTCAGCTGTTCTAGTGGTCTGAGGCAGGTGTTAGATTACTCAGCTGTTCTATAGGTCTGAGGCAGGTGTTAGATTACTCAGCTGTTCTAGTGGTCTGAGGCAGGTGTTAGATTACTCAGCTGTTCTAGTGGTCTGAGGCAGGTGTTAGATTACTCAGCTGTTCTAGTGGTCTGAGGCAGGTGTTAGATTACTCAGCTGTTCTAGTGGTCTGAGGCAGGTGTTAGATTATTCAGCTGTTCTAGTGGTCTGAGGCAGGTGTTAGATTACTCAGCTGTTCTAGTGGTCTGAGACAGGTGTTAGATTACTCAGCTGTTTTAGTGGTCTGAGGCAGGTGTTAGATTACTCAGCTGTTCTAGTGGTCTGAGGCAGGTGGTAGATTACTCAGCTGTTCTAGTGGTCTAAGGCAGGTGTTAGATTACTCAGCTGTTCTAGTGGTCTGAGGCAGGTGGTAGATTACTCAGCTGTTCTAGTGGTCTGAGGCAGGTGGTAGATTACTCAGCTGTTCTAGTGGTCTGAGGCAGGTGGTAGATTACTCAGCTGTTCTAGTGGTCTAAGGCAGGTGGTAGATTACTCAGCTGTTCTAGTGGTCTCAGGCAGGTGGTAGATTACTCAGCTGTTCTAGTGGTCTGAGGCAGGTGTTAGATTACTCAGCTGTTCTAGTGGTCTGAGGCAGGTGTTAGATTACTCAGCGGTTCTAGTGGTCTGAAGCAGGTGTTAGATTACTCAGCTGTTCTAGTGGTCTGAGGCAGGTGGTAGATTACTCAGCTGTTCTAGTGGTCTGAAGCAGGTGTTAGATTACTCAGCTGTTCTAGTGGTCTGAGGCAGGTGGTAGATTACTCAGCTGTTCTAGTGGTCTGTGGCAGGTGTTAGATTACTCAGCTGTTCTAGTGGTCTGTGGCAGGTGTTAGATTACTCAGCTGTTCTAGTGGTCTAAGGCAGGTGTTAGATTACTCAGCTGTTCTAGTGGTCTGAGACAGGTGGTAGATTACTCAGCTGTTCTAGTGGTCTGAGACAGGTGTTAGATTACTCAGCTGTTCTAGTGGTCTGAGGCAGGTGGTAGATTACTCAGCTGTTCTAGTGGTCTGAGGCAGGTGGTAGATTACTCAGCTGTTCTAGTGGTCTAAGGCAGGTGGTAGATTACTCAGCTGTTTGAGTGGTCTGAGGCAGGTGTTAGATTACTCAGCTGTTCTAGTGGTCTAAGGCAGGTGTTAGATTACTCAGCTGTTCTAGTGGTCTGAGACAGGTGGTAGATTACTCAGCTGTTCTAGTGGTCTGAGGCAGGTGTTAGATTACTCAGCTGTTCTATAGGTCTGAGGCAGGTGTTAGATTACTCAGCTGTTCTAGTGGTCTGAGGCAGGTGTTAGATTACTCAGCTGTTCTAGTGGTCTGAGGCAGGTGTTAGATTACTCAGCTGTTCTAGTGGTCTGAGGCAGGTGTTAGATTACTCAGCTGTTCTAGTGGTCTGAGGCAGGTGTTAGATTATTCAGCTGTTCTAGAGGTCTGAGGCAGGTGTTAGATTACTCACCTGTTCTAGTGGTCTGAGACAGGTGGTAGATTACTCAGCTGTTCTAGTGGTCTGAGGCAGGTGTTAGATTACTCAGCTGTTCTATAGGTCTGAGGCAGGTGTTAGATTACTCAGCTGTTCTAGTGGTCTGAGGCAGGTGTTAGATTACTCAGCTGTTCTAGTGGTCTGAGGCAGGTGTTAGATTACTCAGCTGTTCTAGTGGTCTGAGGCAGGTGTTAGATTACTCAGCTATTCTAGTGGTCTGAGGCAGGTGTTAGATTATTCAGCTGTTCTAGAGGTCTGAGGCAGGTTTTAGATTACTCAGCTGTTCTAGTGGTCTGAGACAGGTGTTAGATTACTCAACTGTTCTAGTGGTCTGAGGCAGGTGTTAGATTACTCAGCTGTTCTAGTGGTCTGAGACAGGTGTTAGATTACTCAGCTGTTCTAGTGGTCTGAGGCAGGTGTTAGATTACTCAGCTGTTCTAGTGGTCTGAGGCAGGTGTTAGATTACTCAGCTGTTCTAGTGGTCTGAGACAGGTGGTAGATTACTCAGCTGTTCTAGTGGTCTGAGGCAGGTGTTAGATTACTCAGCTGTTCTAGTGGTCTGAGGCAGGTGTTAGATTACTCAGCTGTTCTAGTGGTCTGAGACAGGTGGTAGATTACTCAGCTGTTCTAGTGGTCTGAGGCAGGTGTTAGATTACTCAGCTGTTCTAGTGGTCTGAGGCAGGTGTTAGATTACTCAGCTGTTCTAGTGGTCTGAGGCAGGTGTTAGATTACTCAGCTGTTCTAGTGGTCTGAAGCAGGTGTTAGATTACTCAGCTGTTCTAGTGGTCTAAGGCAGGTGGTAGATTACTCAGCTGTTCTAGTGGTCTCAGGCAGGTGGTAGATTACTCAGCTGTTCTAGTGGTCTGAGGCAGGTGGTAGATTACTCAGCTGTTCTAGTGGTCTGAGGCAGGTGTTAGATTACTCAGCTGTTCTAGTGGTCTGAGGCAGGTGTTAGATTACTCAGCTGTTCTAGTGTTCTGAGACAGGTGGTAGATTACTCAGCTGTTCTAGTGGTCTGAGGCAGGTGTTAGATTACTCAGCTGTTCTAGTGGTCTGAGGCAGGTGTTAGATTACTCAGCTGTTCTAGTGGTCTGAGGCAGGTGTTAGATTACTCAGCTGTTCTAGTGGTCTGAGGCAGGTGTTAGATTACTCAGCTGTTCTAGTGGTCTAAGGCAGGTGGTAGATTACTCAGCTGTTCTAGTGGTCTCAGGCAGGTGGTAGATTACTCAGCTGTTCTAGTGGTCTGAGGCAGGTGTTAGATTACTCAGTTGTTCTAGTGGTCTAAGGCAGGTGTTAGATTACTCAGCTGTTCTAGTGGTCTGAGGCAGGTGTTAGATTACTCAGCTGTTCTAGTGGTCTGAGGCAGGTGTTAGATTACTCAGCTATTCTAGTGGTCTGAGGCAGGTGTTAGATTATTCAGCTGTTCTAGAGGTCTGAGGCAGGTTTTAGATTACTCAGCTGTTCTAGTGGTCTGAGACAGGTGTTAGATTACTCAGCTGTTCTAGTGGTCTGAGGCAGGTGTTAGATTACTCAGCTGTTCTAGTGGTCTGAGGCAGGTGTTAGATTACTCAGCTGTTCTAGTGGTCTGAGACAGGTGGTAGATTACTCAGCTGTTCTAGTGGTCTGAGGCAGGTGTTAGATTACTCAGCTGTTCTAGTGGTCTGAGGCAGGTGTTAGATTACTCAGCTGTTCTAGTGGTCTGAGACAGGTGGTAGATTACTCAGCTGTTCTAGTGGTCTGAGGCAGGTGTTAGATTACTCAGCTGTTCTAGTGGTCTGAGGCAGGTGTTAGATTACTCACCTGTTCTAGTGGTCTGAGGCAGGTGTTAGATTACTCAGCTGTTCTAGTGGTCTGAAGCAGGTGTTAGATTACTCAGCTGTTCTAGTGGTCTAAGGCAGGTGGTAGATTACTCAGCTGTTCTAGTGGTCTCAGGCAGGTGGTAGATTACTCAGCTGTTCTAGTGGTCTGAGGCAGGTGGTAGATTACTCAGCTGTTCTAGTGGTCTGAGGCAGGTGTTAGATTACTCAGCTGTTCTAGTGGTCTGAGGCAGGTGTTAGATTACTCAGCTGTTCTAGTGTTCTGAGACAGGTGGTAGATTACTCAGCTGTTCTAGTGGTCTGAGGCAGGTGTTAGATTACTCAGCTGTTCTAGTGGTCTGAGGCAGGTGTTAGATTACTCAGCTGTTCTAGTGGTCTGAGGCAGGTGTTAGATTACTCAGCTGTTCTAGTGGTCTGAGGCAGGTGTTAGATTACTCAGCTGTTCTAGTGGTCTAAGGCAGGTGGTAGATTACTCAGCTGTTCTAGTGGTCTCAGGCAGGTGGTAGATTACTCAGCTGTTCTAGTGGTCTGAGGCAGGTGTTAGATTACTCAGTTGTTCTAGTGGTCTAAGGCAGGTGTTAGATTACTCAGCTGTTCTAGTGGTCTGAGACAGGTGGTAGATTACTCAGCTGTTCTAGTGGTCTGAGGCAGGTGTTAGATTACTCAGCTGTTCTATAGGTCTGAGGCAGGTGTTAGATTACTCAGCTGTTCTAGTCGTCTGAGGCAGGTGTTAGATTACTCAGCTGTTCTAGTGGTCTGAGGCAGGTGTTAGATTACTCAGCTGTTCTAGTGGTCTAAGGCAGGTGGTAGATTACTCAGCTGTTCTAGTGGTCTCAGGCAGGTGGTAGATTACTCAGCTGTTCTAGTGGTCTGAGGCAGGTGTTAGATTACTCAGTTGTTCTAGTGGTCTAAGGCAGGTGTTAGATTACTCAGCTGTTCTAGTGGTCTGAGGCAGGTGTTAGATTACTCAGCTGTTCTAGTGGTCTGAGGCAGGTGTTAGATTACTCAGCTATTCTAGTGGTCTGAGGCAGGTGTTAGATTATTCAGCTGTTCTAGAGGTCTGAGGCAGGTTTTAGATTACTCAGCTGTTCTAGTGGTCTGAGACAGGTGTTAGATTACTCAGCTGTTCTAGTGGTCTGAGGCAGGTGTTAGATTACTCAGCTGTTCTAGTGGTCTGAGGCAGGTGTTAGATTACTCAGCTGTTCTAGTGGTCTGAGACAGGTGGTAGATTACTCAGCTGTTCTAGTGGTCTGAGGCAGGTGTTAGATTACTCAGCTGTTCTAGTGGTCTGAGGCAGGTGTTAGATTACTCAGCTGTTCTAGTGGTCTGAGACAGGTGGTAGATTACTCAGCTGTTCTAGTGGTCTGAGGCAGGTGTTAGATTACTCAGCTGTTCTAGTGGTCTGAGGCAGGTGTTAGATTACTCAGCTGTTCTAGTGGTCTGAGGCAGGTGTTAGATTACTCAGCTGTTCTAGTGGTCTGAAGCAGGTGTTAGATTACTCAGCTGTTCTAGTGGTCTAAGGCAGGTGGTAGATTACTCAGCTGTTCTAGTGGTCTCAGGCAGGTGGTAGATTACTCAGCTGTTCTAGTGGTCTGAGGCAGGTGGTAGATTACTCAGCTGTTCTAGTGGTCTGAGGCAGGTGTTAGATTACTCAGCTGTTCTAGTGGTCTGAGGCAGGTGTTAGATTACTCAGCTGTTCTAGTGTTCTGAGACAGGTGGTAGATTACTCAGCTGTTCTAGTGGTCTGAGGCAGGTGTTAGATTACTCAGCTGTTCTAGTGGTCTGAGGCAGGTGTTAGATTACTCAGCTGTTCTAGTGGTCTGAGGCAGGTGTTAGATTACTCAGCTGTTCTAGTGGTCTGAGGCAGGTGTTAGATTACTCAGCTGTTCTAGTGGTCTAAGGCAGGTGGTAGATTACTCAGCTGTTCTAGTGGTCTCAGGCAGGTGGTAGATTACTCAGCTGTTCTAGTGGTCTGAGGCAGGTGTTAGATTACTCAGTTGTTCTAGTGGTCTAAGGCAGGTGTTAGATTACTCAGCTGTTCTAGTGGTCTGAGACAGGTGGTAGATTACTCAGCTGTTCTAGTGGTCTGAGGCAGGTGTTAGATTACTCAGCTGTTCTATAGGTCTGAGGCAGGTGTTAGATTACTCAGCTGTTCTAGTCGTCTGAGGCAGGTGTTAGATTACTCAGCTGTTCTAGTGGTCTGAAGCAGGTGTTAGATTACTCAGCTGTTCTAGTGGTCTGAGGCAGGTGTTAGATTACTCAGCTGTTCTAGTGGTCTGAGGCAGGTGTTAGATTACCCAGCTGTTCTAGAGGTCTGAGGCAGGTGTTAGATTACTCAGCTGTTCTAGTGGTCTGAGACAGGTGTTAGATTACTCAGCTGTTCTAGTGGTCTGAGGCAGGTGTTAGATTACTCAGTTGTTCTAGTGGTCTGAGACAGGTGTTAGATTACTCAGCTGTTCTAGTGGTCTGAGGCAGGTGTTAGATTACTCAGCTGTTCTAGTGGTCTGAGGCAGGTGTTAGATTACTCAGCTGTTCTAGTGGTCTGAGGCAGGTGTTAGATTACTCAGCTGTTCTAGTGGTCTGAGGCAGGTGGTAATTACTCAGCTGTTCTAGTGGTCTGAGACAGGTGGTAGATTACTCAGCTGTTCTAGTGGTCTGAGGCAGGTGTTAGATTACTCAGCTGTTCTAGTGGTCTGAGACAGGTGGTAGATTACTCAGCTGTTGTAGTGGTCTGAGGCAGGTGTTAGATTACTCAGCTCTTCTAGTGGTCTGAGGCAGGTGTTAGATTACTCAGCTGTTCTAGTGGTCTGAGGCAGGTGTTAGATTACTCAGCTGTTCTAGTGGTCTGAGGCAGGTGTTAGATTACTCAGCTGTTCTAGTGGTCTGAGGCAGGTGTTAGATTACTCAGCGGTTCTAGTGGTCTGAAGCAGGTGTTAGATTACTCAGCTGTTCTAGTGGTCTGAGGCAGGTGGTAGATTACTCAGCTGTTCTAGAGGTCTGAGGCAGGTGTTAGATTACTCATCGGTTCTAGTGGTCTGAAGCAGGTGTTAGATTACTCAGCTGTTCTAGTGGTCTGAGACAGGTGTTAGATTACTCAGCTGTTCTAGTGGTCTGAGGCAGGTGTTAGATTACTCAGCTGTTCTAGTGGTCTGAGGCAGGTGGTAATTACTCAGCTGTACTAGTGGTCTGAGACAGGTGGTAGATTACTCAGCTGTTCTAGTGGTCTGAGGCAGGTGTTAGATTACTCAGCTGTTCTAGTGGTCTGAGGCAGGTGTTAGATTACTCAGCTGTTCTAGTGGTCTGAGACAGGTGTTAGATTACTCAGCTGTTCTAGTGGTCTGAGGCAGGTGTTAGATTACTCAGCTGTTCTAGTGGTCTGAGGCAGGTGGTAATTACTCAGCTGTTCTAGTGGTCTGAGACAGGTGGTAGATTACTCAGCTGTTCTAGTGGTCTGAGGCAGGTGTTAGATTACTCAGCTGTTCTAGTGGTCTGAGACAGGTGGTAGATTACTCAGCTGTTGTAGTGGTCTGAGGCAGGTGTTAGATTACTCAGCTCTTCTAGTGGTCTGAGGCAGGTGTTAGATTACTCAGCTGTTCTAGTGGTCTGAGGCAGGTGTTAGATTACTCAGCTGTTCTAGTGGTCTGAGGCAGGTGTTAGATTACTCAGCTGTTCTAGTGGTCTGAGGCAGGTGTTAGATTACTCAGCGGTTCTAGTGGTCTGAAGCAGGTGTTAGATTACTCAGCTGTTCTAGTGGTCTGAGGCAGGTGGTAGATTACTCAGCTGTTCTAGAGGTCTGAGGCAGGTGTTAGATTACTCATCGGTTCTAGTGGTCTGAAGCAGGTGTTAGATTACTCAGCTGTTCTAGTGGTCTGGGGCAGGTGGTAGATTACTTAGCTGTTCTAGTGGTCTGAGGCAGTTGTTAGATTACTCAGCGGTTCTAGTGGTCTGAAGCAGGTGTTAGATTACTCAGCTGTTCTAGTGGTCTGAGGCAGGTGGTAGATTACTCAGCTGTTCTAGTGGTCTGAGGCAGGTGTTAGATTACTCAGCTGTTCTAGTGGTCTGAGGCAGGTGTTAGATTACTCAGCTGTTCTAGTGGTCTGAGGCAGGTGTTAGATTACTCAGCTGTTCTAGTGGTCTGAGGCAGGTGTTAGATTACTCAGCTGTTCTAGTGGTCTGAGGCAGGTGTTAGATTACTCAGCTGTTCTAGTGGTCTGAGGCAGGTGTTAGATTACTCAGCTGTTCTAGTGGTCTGAGGCAGGTGTTAGATTACTCAGCTGTTCTAGTGGTCTGAGGCAGGTGTTAGATTACTCAGCTGTTCTAGTGGTCTGAGGCAGGTGTTAGATTACTCAGCTGTTCTAGTGGTCTGAGGCAGGTGTTAGATTACTCAGCTGTTCTAGTAGTCTGAGGCAGGTGTTAGATTACTCAGCTGTTCTAGTGGTCTGAGGCAGGTGTTAGATTACTCAGCGGTTCTCGTGGTCTGAAGCAGGTGTTAGATTCCTCAGCGGTTCTAGTGGTCTGAAGCAGGTATTAGATTACTCAGATGTTCTAGTGGTCTGAGGCAGGTGGTAGATTACTCAGCTGTTCTAGTGGTCTGAGGCAGGTGTTAGATTACTCAGCTGTTCTAGTGGTCTGAGGCAGGTGTTAGATTACTCAGCTGTTCTAGTGGTCTGAGGGAGGTGTTACAATACTCAGCTGTTCTAGTGGTCTGAGGCAGGTGTTAGATTACTCAGCTGTTCTAGTGGTCTGAGGCAGGTGGTAGATTACTCAGCTGTTCTAGTGGTCTGTGGCAGGTGTTAGATTACTCAGCTGTTCTAGTGGTCTGAGGCAGGTGTTAGATTACTCAGCTGTTCTAGTGGTCTGAGACAGATGCTAGATTACTCAGCTGTTCTAGTGGTCTAAGGCAGGTGTTAGATTACTCAGCTGTTCTAGTGGTCTAAGGCAGGTGGTAGATTACTCAGCTGTTCTAGTGGTCTAAGACAGGTGGTAGATTACTCAGCTGTTCTAGTGGTCTGAGGCAGGTGGTAGATTACTCAGCTGTTCTAGTGGTCTGAAGCAGGTGGTAGATTACTCAGCTGTTCTAGTGGTCTGAGGCAGGTGTTAGATTACTCAGCTGTTCTAGTGGTCTGAGGCAGGTGTTAGATTACTCAGCTGTTCTAGTGGTCTGAGTAAGGTGTTAGATTACTCAGCTGTTCTAGTGGTCTGAGGCAGGTGTTAGATTACTCAGCTGTTCTAGTGGTCTGAGGCAGGTGTTAGATTACTCAGCTGTTCTAGTGGTCTGAGGCAGGTGTTAGATTACTCAGCTGTTCTAGTGGTCTGAGGCAGTTGTTAGATTACTCAGCGGTTCTAGTGGTCTGAAGCAGGTGTTAGATTACTCAGCTGTTCTAGTGGTCTGAGGCAGGTGTTAGATTACTCAGCGGTTCTCGTGGTCTGAAGCAGGTGTTAGATTACTCAGCGGTTCTAGTGGTCTGAAGCAGGTGTTAGATTACTCAGCTGTTCTAGTGGTCTGAGGCAGGTGGTAGATTACTCAGCTGTTCTAGAGGTCTGAGGCAGGTGTTAGATTACTCATCGGTTCTAGTGGTCTGAAGCAGGTGTTAGATTACTCAGCTGTTCTAGTGGTCTGGGGCAGGTGGTAGATTACTTAGCTGTTCTAGTGGTCTGAGGCAGGTGTTAGATTACTCAGCGGTTCTCGTGGTCTGAAGCAGGTGTTAGATTACTCAGCTGTTCTAGTGGTCTGAGGCAGGTGGTAGATTACTCAGCTGTTCTAGTGGTCTGAGGCAGGTGTTAGATTACTCAGCTGTTCTAGTGGTCTGAGGCAGGTGTTAGATTACTCAGCTGTTCTAGTGGTCTGAGGCAGGTGTTAGATTACTCAGCTGTTCTAGTGGTCTGAGGCAGGTGTTAGATTACTCAGCTGTTCTAGTGGTCTGAGGCAGGTGTTAGATTACTCAGCTGTTCTAGTGGTCTGAGGCAGGTGTTAGATTACTCAGCTGTTCTAGTGGTCTGAGGCAGGTGTTAGATTACTCAGCTGTTCTAGTGGTCTGAGGCAGGTGTTAGATTACTCAGCTGTTCTAGTGGTCTGAGGCAGGTGTTAGATTACTCAGCTGTTCTAGTGGTCTGAGGCAGGTGTTAGATTACTCAGCTGTTCTAGTGGTCTGAGGCAGGTGTTAGATTACTCAGCTGTTCTAGTGGTCTGAGGCAGGTGTTAGATTACTCAGCTGTTCTAGTGGTCTGAGGCAGGTGTTAGATTACTCAGCGGTTCTCGTGGTCTGAAGCAGGTGTTAGATTCCTCAGCGGTTCTAGTGGTCTGAAGCAGGTATTAGATTACTCAGATGTTCTAGTGGTCTGAGGCAGGTGGTAGATTACTCAGCTGTTCTAGTGGTCTGAGGCAGGTGTTAGATTACTCAGCTGTTCTAGTGGTCTGAGGCAGGTGTTAGATTACTCAGCTGTTCTAGTGGTCTGAGGGAGGTGTTACAATACTCAGCTGTTCTAGTGGTCTGAGGCAGGTGTTAGATTACTCAGCTGTTCTAGTGGTCTGAGGCAGGTGGTAGATTACTCAGCTGTTCTAGTGGTCTGTGGCAGGTGTTAGATTACTCAGCTGTTCTAGTGGTCTGAGGCAGGTGTTAGATTACTCAGCTGTTCTAGTGGTCTGAGACAGGTGCTAGATTACTCAGCTGTTCTAGTGGTCTAAGGCAGGTGTTAGATTACTCAGCTGTTCTAGTGGTCTAAGGCAGGTGGTAGATTACTCAGCTATTCTAGTGGTCTAAGGCAGGTGGTAGATTACTCAGCTGTTGTAGTGGTCTGAGGCAGGTGGTAGATTACTCAGCTGTTCTAGTGGTCTAAGGCAGGTGGTAGATTACTCAGCTGTTCTAGTGGTCTGAGGCAGGTGTTAGATTACTCAGCTGTTCTAGTGGTCTGAGGCAGGTGTTAGATTATTCAGCTGTTCTAGATGTCTGAGGCAGGTGTTAGATTACTCAGCTGTTCTAGTGGTCTGAGACAGGTGGTAGATTACTCAGCTGTTCTAGTGGTCTGAGGCAGGTGTTAGATTACTCAGCTGTTCTATAGGTCTGAGGCAGGTGTTAGATTACTCAGCTGTTCTAGTGGTCTGAGGCAGGTGTTAGATTACTCAGCTGTTCTAGTGGTCTGAGGCAGGTGTTAGATTATTCAGCTGTTCTAGAGGTCTGAGGCAGGTTTTAGATTACTCAGCTGTTCTAGTGGTCTGAGACAGGTGTTAGATTACTCAGCTGTTCTAGTGGTCTGAGGCAGGTGTTAGATTACTGAGCTGTTCTAGTGGTCTGAGACAGGTGTTAGATTACTCAGCTGTTCTAGTGGTCTGAGGCAGGTGTTAGATTACTCAGCTGTTCTAGTGGTCTGAGGCAGGTGTTAGATTACTCAGCTGTTCTAGTGGTCTGAGACAGGTGGTAGATTACTCAGCTGTTCTAGTGGTCTGAGGCAGGTGTTAGATTACTCAGCTGTTCTAGTGGTCTGAGGCAGGTGTTAGATTACTCAGCTGTTCTAGTGGTCTGAGACAGGTGGTAGATTACTCAGCTGTTCTAGTGGTCTGAGGCAGGTGTTAGATTACTCAGCTGTTCTAGTGGTCTGAGGCAGGTGTTAGATTACTCAGCTGTTCTAGTGGTCTGAGGCAGGTGTTAGATTACTCAGCTGTTCTAGTGGTCTGAAGCAGGTGTTAGATTACTCAGCTGTTCTAGTGGTCTAAGGCAGGTGGTAGATTACTCAGCTGTTCTAGTGGTCTCAGGCAGGTGGTAGATTACTCAGCTGTTCTAGTGGTCTGAGGCAGGTGGTAGATTACTCAGCTGTTCTAGTGGTCTGAGGCAGGTGTTAGATTACTCAGCTGTTCTAGTGGTCTGAGGCAGGTGTTAGATTACTCAGCTGTTCTAGTGTTCTGAGACAGGTGGTAGATTACTCAGCTGTTCTAGTGGTCTGAGGCAGGTGTTAGATTACTCAGCTGTTCTAGTGGTCTGAGGCAGGTGTTAGATTACTCAGCTGTTCTAGTGGTCTGAGGCAGGTGTTAGATTACTCAGCTGTTCTAGTGGTCTGAGGCAGGTGTTAGATTACTCAGCTGTTCTAGTGGTCTAAGGCAGGTGGTAGATTACTCAGCTGTTCTAGTGGTCTCAGGCAGGTGGTAGATTACTCAGCTGTTCTAGTGGTCTGAGGCAGGTGTTAGATTACTCAGTTGTTCTAGTGGTCTAAGGCAGGTGTTAGATTACTCAGCTGTTCTAGTGGTCTGAGACAGGTGGTAGATTACTCAGCTGTTCTAGTGGTCTGAGGCAGGTGTTAGATTACTCAGCTGTTCTATAGGTCTGAGGCAGGTGTTAGATTACTCAGCTGTTCTAGTCGTCTGAGGCAGGTGTTAGATTACTCAGCTGTTCTAGTGGTCTGAAGCAGGTGTTAGATTACTCAGCTGTTCTAGTGGTCTGAGGCAGGTGTTAGATTACTCAGCTGTTCTAGTGGTCTGAGGCAGGTGTTAGATTACTCAGCTGTTCTAGAGGTCTGAGGCAGGTGTTAGATTACTCAGCTGTTCTAGTGGTCTGAGACAGGTGTTAGATTACTCAGCTGTTCTAGTGGTCTGAGGCAGGTGTTAGATTACTCAGCTGTTCTAGTGGTCTGAGACAGGTGTTAGATTACTCAGCTGTTCTAGTGGTCTGAGGCAGGTGTTAGATTACTCAGCTGTTCTAGTGGTCTGAGGCAGGTGTTAGATTACTCAGCTGTTCTAGTGGTCTGAGGCAGGTGTTAGATTACTCAGCTGTTCTAGTGGTCTGAGGCAGGTGGTAATTACTCAGCTGTTCTAGTGGTCTGAGACAGGTGGTAGATTACTCAGCTGTTCTAGTGGTCTGAGGCAGGTGTTAGATTACTCAGCTGTTCTAGTGGTCTGAGACAGGTGGTAGATTACTCAGCTGTTGTAGTGGTCTGAGGCAGGTGTTAGATTACTCAGCTCTTCTAGTGGTCTGAGGCAGGAGGTAGATTACTCAGCTGTTCTAGTGGTCTGAGGCAGGTGTTAGATTACTCAGCTGTTCTAGTGGTCTGAGGCAGGTGTTAGATTACTCAGCTGTTCTAGTGGTCTGAGGCAGGTGTTAGATTACTCAGCGGTTCTAGTGGTCTGAAGCAGGTGTTAGATTACTCAGCTGTTCTAGTGGTCTGAGGCAGGTGGTAGATTACTCAGCTGTTCTAGAGGTCTGAGGCAGGTGTTAGATTACTCATCGGTTCTAGTGGTCTGAAGCAGGTGTTAGATTACTCAGCTGTTCTAGTGGTCTGGGGCAGGTGGTAGATTACTTAGCTGTTCTAGTGGTCTGAGGCAGTTGTTAGATTACTCAGCGGTTCTAGTGGTCTGAAGCAGGTGTTAGATTACTCAGCTGTTCTAGTGGTCTGAGGCAGGTGGTAGATTACTCAGCTGTTCTAGTGGTCTGAGGCAGGTGTTAGATTACTCAGCTGTTCTAGTGGTCTGAGGCAGGTGTTAGATTACTCAGCTGTTCTAGTGGTCTGAGGCAGGTGTTAGATTACTCAGCTGTTCTAGTGGTCTGAGGCAGGTGTTAGATTACTCAGCTGTTCTAGTGGTCTGAGGCAGGTGTTAGATTACTCAGCTGTTCTAGTGGTCTGAGGCAGGTGTTAGATTACTCAGCTGTTCTAGTGGTCTGAGGCAGGTGTTAGATTACTCAGCTGTTCTAGTGGTCTGAGGCAGGTGTTAGATTACTCAGCTGTTCTAGTGGTCTGAGGCAGGTGTTAGATTACTCAGCTGTTCTAGTGGTCTGAGGCAGGTGTTAGATTACTCAGCTGTTCTAGTGGTCTGAGGCAGGTGTTAGATTACTCAGCTGTTCTAGTGGTCTGAGGCAGGTGTTAGATTACTCACTGGTTCTCGTGGTCTGAAGCAGGTGTTAGATTCCTCAGCGGTTCTAGTGGTCTGAGGCAGGTGTTAGATTACTCAGCTGTTCTAGTGGTCTGAGGCAGGTGTTAGATTACTCAGCTATTCTAGTGGTCTGAGGCAGGTGTTAGATTATTCAGCTGTTCTAGAGGTCTGAGGCAGGTTTTAGATTACTCAGCTGTTCTAGTGGTCTGAGACAGGTGTTAGATTACTCAGCTGTTCTAGTGGTCTGAGGCAGGTGTTAGATTACTGAGCTGTTCTAGTGGTCTGAGACAGGTGTTAGATTACTCAGCTGTTCTAGTGGTCTGAGGCAGGTGTTAGATTACTCAGCTGTTCTAGTGGTCTGAGGCAGGTGTTAGATTACTCAGCTGTTCTAGTGGTCTGAGACAGGTGGTAGATTACTCAGCTGTTCTAGTGGTCTGAGGCAGGTGTTAGATTACTCAGCTGTTCTAGTGGTCTGAGGCAGGTGTTAGATTACTCAGCTGTTCTAGTGGTCTGAGACAGGTGGTAGATTACTCAGCTGTTCTAGTGGTCTGAGGCAGGTGTTAGATTACTCAGCTGTTCTAGTGGTCTGAGGCAGGTGTTAGATTACTCAGCTGTTCTAGTGGTCTGAGGCAGGTGTTAGATTACTCAGCTGTTCTAGTGGTCTGAAGCAGGTGTTAGATTACTCAGCTGTTCTAGTGGTCTAAGGCAGGTGGTAGATTACTCAGCTGTTCTAGTGGTCTCAGGCAGGTGGTAGATTACTCAGCTGTTCTAGTGGTCTGAGGCAGGTGGTAGATTACTCAGCTGTTCTAGTGGTCTGAGGCAGGTGTTAGATTACTCAGCTGTTCTAGTGGTCTGAGGCAGGTGTTAGATTACTCAGCTGTTCTAGTGTTCTGAGACAGGTGGTAGATTACTCAGCTGTTCTAGTGGTCTGAGGCAGGTGTTAGATTACTCAGCTGTTCTAGTGGTCTGAGGCAGGTGTTAGATTACTCAGCTGTTCTAGTGGTCTGAGGCAGGTGTTAGATTACTCAGCTGTTCTAGTGGTCTGAGGCAGGTGTTAGATTACTCAGCTGTTCTAGTGGTCTAAGGCAGGTGGTAGATTACTCAGCTGTTCTAGTGGTCTCAGGCAGGTGGTAGATTACTCAGCTGTTCTAGTGGTCTGAGGCAGGTGTTAGATTACTCAGTTGTTCTAGTGGTCTAAGGCAGGTGTTAGATTACTCAGCTGTTCTAGTGGTCTGAGACAGGTGGTAGATTACTCAGCTGTTCTAGTGGTCTGAGGCAGGTGTTAGATTACTCAGCTGTTCTATAGGTCTGAGGCAGGTGTTAGATTACTCAGCTGTTCTAGTGGTCTGAGACAGGTGGTAGATTACTCAGCTGTTCTAGTGGTCTGAGGCAGGTGTTAGATTACTCAGCTGTTCTATAGGTCTGAGGCAGGTGTTAGATTACTCAGCTGTTCTAGTCGTCTGAGGCAGGTGTTAGATTACTCAGCTGTTCTAGTGGTCTGAAGCAGGTGTTAGATTACTCAGCTGTTCTAGTGGTCTGAGGCAGGTGTTAGATTACTCAGCTGTTCTAGTGGTCTGAGGCAGGTGTTAGATTACTCAGCTGTTCTAGAGGTATGAGGCAGGTGTTAGATTACTCAGCTGTTCTAGTGGTCTGAGACAGGTGTTAGATTACTCAGCTGTTCTAGTGGTCTGAGGCAGGTGTTAGATTACTCAGCTGTTCTAGTGGTCTGAGACAGGTGTTAGATTACTCAGCTGTTCTAGTGGTCTGAGGCAGGTGTTAGATTACTCAGCTGTTCTAGTGGTCTGAGGCAGGTGTTAGATTACTCAGCTGTTCTAGTGGTCTGAGGCAGGTGTTAGATTACTCAGCTGTTCTAGTGGTCTGAGGCAGGTGGTAATTACTCAGCTGTTCTAGTGGTCTGAGACAGGTGGTAGATTACTCAGCTGTTCTAGTGGTCTGAGGCAGGTGTTAGATTACTCAGCTGTTCTAGTGGTCTGAGACAGGTGGTAGATTACTCAGCTGTTGTAGTGGTCTGAGGCAGGTGTTAGATTACTCAGCTCTTCTAGTGGTCTGAGGCAGGAGGTAGATTACTCAGCTGTTCTAGTGGTCTGAGGCAGGTGTTAGATTACTCAGCTGTTCTAGTGGTCTGAGGCAGGTGTTAGATTACTCAGCTGTTCTAGTGGTCTGAGGCAGGTGTTAGATTACTCAGCGGTTCTAGTGGTCTGAAGCAGGTGTTAGATTACTCAGCTGTTCTAGTGGTCTGAGGCAGGTGGTAGATTACTCAGCTGTTCTAGAGGTCTGAGGCAGGTGTTAGATTACTCATCGGTTCTAGTGGTCTGAAGCAGGTGTTAGATTACTCAGCTGTTCTAGTGGTCTGGGGCAGGTGGTAGATTACTTAGCTGTTCTAGTGGTCTGAGGCAGTTGTTAGATTACTCAGCGGTTCTAGTGGTCTGAAGCAGGTGTTAGATTACTCAGCTGTTCTAGTGGTCTGAGGCAGGTGGTAGATTACTCAGCTGTTCTAGTGGTCTGAGGCAGGTGTTAGATTACTCAGCTGTTCTAGTGGTCTGAGGCAGGTGTTAGATTACTCAGCTGTTCTAGTGGTCTGAGGCAGGTGTTAGATTACTCAGCTGTTCTAGTGGTCTGAGGCAGGTGTTAGATTACTCAGCTGTTCTAGTGGTCTGAGGCAGGTGTTAGATTACTCAGCGGTTCTAGTGGTCTGAGGCAGGTGTTAGATTACTCAGCGGTTCTAGTGGTCTGAAGCAGGTGTTAGATTACTCAGCTGTTCTAGTGGTCTGAGGCAGGTGGTAGATTACTCAGCTGTTCTAGAGGTCTGAGGCAGGTGTTAGATTACTCATCGGTTCTAGTGGTCTGAAGCAGGTGTTAGATTACTCAGCTGTTCTAGTGGTCTGGAGCAGGTGGTAGATTACTTAGCTGTTCTAGTGGTCTGAGGCAGTTGTTAGATTACTCAGCGGTTCTAGTGGTCTGAGGCAGGTGTTAGATTACTCAGCTGTTCTAGTGGTCTGAGGCAGGTGTTAGATTACTCAGCTGTTCTAGTGGTCTGAGGCAGGTGTTAGATTACTCAGCTGTTCTAGTGGTCTGAGGCAGGTGTTAGATTACTCAGCTGTTCTAGTGGTCTGAGGCAGGTGTTAGATTACTCAGCTGTTCTAGTGGTCTGAGGCAGGTGTTAGATTACTCAGCTGTTCTAGTGGTCTGAGGCAGGTGTTAGATTACTCAGCTGTTCTAGTGGTCTGAGGCAGGTGTTAGATTACTCAGCTGTTCTAGTGGTCTGAGGCAGGTGTTAGATTACTCAGCTGTTCTAGTGGTCTGAGGCAGGTGTTAGATTACTCAGCTGTTCTAGTGGTCTGAGGCAGGTGTTAGATTACTCAGCTGTTCTAGTGGTCTGAGGCAGGTGTTAGATTACTCAGCGGTTCTCGTGGTCTGAAGCAGGTGTTAGATTCCTCAGCGGTTCTAGTGGTCTGAAGCAGGTATTAGATTACTCAGATGTTCTAGTGGTCTGAGGCAGGTGGTAGATTACTCAGCTGTTCTAGTGGTCTGAGGCAGGTGTTAGATTACTCAGCTGTTCTAGTGGTCTGAGGCAGGTGTTAGATTACTCAGCTGTTCTAGTGGTCTGAGGGAGGTGTTACAATACTCAGCTGTTCTAGTGGTCTGAGGCAGGTGTTAGATTACTCAGCTGTTCTAGTGGTCTGAGGCAGGTGGTAGATTACTCAGCTGTTCTAGTGGTCTGTGGCAGGTGTTAGATTACTCAGCTGTTCTAGTGGTCTGAGGCAGGTGTTAGATTACTCAGCTGTTCTAGTGGTCTGAGACAGGTGCTAGATTACTCAGCTGTTCTAGTGGTCTAAGGCAGGTGTTAGATTACTCAGCTGTTCTAGTGGTCTGAGACAGGTGTTAGATTACTCAGCTGTTCTAGTGGTCTGAGGCAGGTGGTAGATTACTCAGCTGTTGTAGTGGTCTGAGGCAGGTGTTAGATTACTCAGCTGTTCTAGTGGTCTGAGGCAGGTGTTAGATTACTCAGCTGTTCTAGTGGTCTGAGGCAGGTGTTAGATTACTCAGCTGTTCTAGTGGTCTGAGGCAGGTGTTAGATTACTCAGCTGTTCTAGTGGTCTGAGGCAGGTGTTAGATTACTCAGCGGTTCTAGTGGTCTGAGGCAGGTGTTAGATTACTCAGCGGTTCTAGTGGTCTGAAGCAGGTGTTAGATTACTCAGCTGTTCTAGTGGTCTGAGGCAGGTGGTAGATTACTCAGCTGTTCTAGAGGTCTGAGGCAGGTGTTAGATTACTCATCGGTTCTAGTGGTCTGAAGCAGGTGTTAGATTACTCAGCTGTTCTAGTGGTCTGGGGCAGGTGGTAGATTACTTAGCTGTTCTAGTGGTCTGAGGGAGTTGTTAGATTACTCAGCGGTTCTAGTGGTCTGAAGCAGGTGTTAGATTACTCAGCTGTTCTAGTGGTCTGAGGCAGGTGGTAGATTACTCAGCTGTTCTAGTGGTCTGAGGCAGGTGTTAGATTACTCAGCTGTTCTAGTGGTCTGAGGCAGGTGTTAGATTACTCAGCTGTTCTAGTGGTCTGAGGCAGGTGTTAGATTACTCAGCTGTTCTAGTGGTCTGAGGCAGGTGTTAGATTACTCAGCTGTTCTAGTGGTCTGAGGCAGGTGTTAGATTACTCAGCTGTTCTAGTGGTCTGAGGCAGGTGTTAGATTACTCAGCTGTTCTAGTGGTCTGAGGCAGGTGTTAGATTACTCAGCTGTTCTAGTGGTCTGAGGCAGGTGTTAGATTACTCAGCTGTTCTAGTGGTCTGAGGCAGGTGTTAGATTACTCAGCTGTTCTAGTGGTCTGAGGCAGGTGTTAGATTACTCAGCTGTTCTAGTGGTCTGAGGCAGGTGTTAGATTACTCAGCTGTTCTAGTGGTCTGAGGCAGGTGTTAGATTACTCAGCGGTTCTCGTGGTCTGAAGCAGGTGTTAGATTCCTCAGCGGTTCTAGTGGTCTGAAGCAGGTATTAGATTACTCAGATGTTCTAGTGGTCTGAGGCAGGTGGTAGATTACTCAGCTGTTCTAGTGGTCTGAGGCAGGTGTTAGATTACTCAGCTGTTCTAGTGGTCTGAGGCAGGTGTTAGATTACTCAGCTGTTCTAGTGGTCTGAGGGAGGTGTTACAATACTCAGCTGTTCTAGTGGTCTGAGACAGGTGTTAGATTACTCAGCTGTTCTAGTGGTCTGAGGCAGGTGGTAAATTACTCAGCTGTTCTAGTGGTCTGTGGCAGGTGTTAGATTACTCAGCTGTTCTAGTGGTCTGAGGCAGGTGTTAGATTACTCAGCTGTTCTAGTGGTCTGAGACAGGTGCTAGATTACTCAGCTGTTCTAGTGGTCTAAGGCAGGTGTTAGATTACTCAGCTGTTCTAGTGGTCTAAGGCAGGTGGTAGATTACTCAGCTGTTCTAGTGGTCTAAGGCAGGTGGTAGATTACTCAGCTGTTCTAGTGGTCTGAGGCAGGTGGTAGATTACTCAGCTGTTCTAGTGGTCTAAGGCAGGTGGTAGATTACTCAGCTGTTCTAGTGGTCTGAGGCAGGTGTTAGATTACTCAGCTGTTCTAGTGGTCTGAGGCAGGTGTTAGATTACTCAGCTGTTCTAGTGGTCTGAGGCAGGTGTTAGATTACTCAGCTGTTCTAGTGGTCTGAGGCAGGTGTTAGATTACTCAGCTGTTCTAGTGGTCTGAGGCAGGTGTTAGATTACTCAGCTGTTCTAGTGGTCTGAGGCAGGTGTTAGATTACTCAGCTGTTCTAGTGGTCTGAGGCAGTTGTTAGATTACTCAGCGGTTCTAGTGGTCTGAAGCAGGTGTTAGATTACTCAGCTGTTCTAGTGGTCTGAGGCAGGTGTTAGATTACTCAGCGGTTCTCGTGGTCTGAAGCAGGTGTTAGATTACTCAGCGGTTCAAGTGGTCTGAAGCAGGTGTTAGATTACTCAGATGTTCTAGTGGTCTGAGGCAGGTGGTAGATTACTCAGCTGTTCTAGTGGTCTGAGGCAGGTGGTAGATTACTCAGCTGTTCTAGTGGTCTAAGGCAGGTGTTAGATTACTCAGCTGTTCTAGTGGTCTAAGGCAGGTGTTAGATTACTCAGCTGTTCTAGTGGTCTGAGGCAGGTGGTAGATTACTCAGCTGTTCTAGTGGTCTAAGGCAGGTGGTAGATTACTCAGCTGTTCTAGTGGTCTAAGGCAGGTGGTAGATTACTCAGCTGTTCTAGTGGTCTGAGGGAGGTGGTAGATTACTCAGCTGTTCTAGTGGTCTAAGGCAGGTGGTAGATTACTTAGCTGTTCTAGTGGTCTGAGGCAGGTGTTAGATTACTCAGCGGTTCTAGTGGTCTGAAGCAGGTGTTAGATTACTCAGCTGTTCTAGTGGTCTGAGGCAGGTGGTAGATTACTCAGCTGTTCTAGTGGTCTGAGGCAGGTGTTAGATTACTCAGCTGTTCTAGTGGTCTGAGGCAGGTGTTAGATTACTCAGCTGTTCTAGTGGTCTGAGGCAGGTGTTAGATTACTCAGCTGTTCTAGTGGTCTGAGGCAGGTGTTAGATTACTCAGCTGTTCTAGTGGTCTGAGGCAGGTGTTAGATTACTCAGCTGTTCTAGTGGTCTGAGGCAGGTGTTAGATTACTCAGCGGTTCTAGTGGTCTGAAGCAGGTGTTAGATTACTCAGCTGTTCTAGTGGTCTGAGGCAGGTGTTAGATTACTCAGCGGTTCTCGTGGTCTGAAGCAGGTGTTAGATTACTCAGCGGTTCTAGTGGTCTGAAGCAGGTGTTAGATTACTCAGCTGTTCTAGTGGTCTGAGGCAGGTGGTAGATTACTCAGCTGTTCTAGAGGTCTGAGGCAGGTGTTAGATTACTCATCGGTTCTAGTGGTCTGAAGCAGGTGTTAGATTACTCAGCTGTTCTAGTGGTCTGGGGCAGGTGGTAGATTACTTAGCTGTTCTAGTGGTCTGAGGCAGGTGTTAGATTACTCAGCGGTTCTAGTGGTCTGAAGCAGGTGTTAGATTACTCAGCTGTTCTAGTGGTCTGAGGCAGGTGGTAGATTACTCAGCTGTTCTAGTGGTCTGAGGCAGGTGTTAGATTACTCAGCTGTTCTAGTGGTCTGAGGCAGGTGTTAGATTACTCAGCTGTTCTAGTGGTCTGAGGCAGGTGTTAGATTACTCAGCTGTTCTAGTGGTCTGAGGCAGGTGTTAGATTACTCAGCTGTTCTAGTGGTCTGAGGCAGGTGTTAGATTACTCAGCTGTTCTAGTGGTCTGAGGCAGGTGTTAGATTACTCAGCTGTTCTAGTGGTCTGAGGCAGGTGTTAGATTACTCAGCTGTTCTAGTGGTCTGAGGCAGGTGTTAGATTACTCAGCTGTTCTAGTGGTCTGAGGCAGGTGTTAGATTACTCAGCTGTTCTAGTGGTCTGAGGCAGGTGTTAGATTACTCAGCTGTTCTAGTGGTCTGAGGCAGGTGTTAGATTACTCAGCTGTTCTAGTGGTCTGAGGCAGGTGTTAGATTACTCAGCGGTTCTCGTGGTCTGAAGCAGGTGTTAGATTCCTCAGCGGTTCTAGTGGTCTGAAGCAGGTATTAGATTACTCAGATGTTCTAGTGGTCTGAGGCAGGTGGTAGATTACTCAGCTGTTCTAGTGGTCTGAGGCAGGTGTTAGATTACTCAGCTGTTCTAGTGGTCTGAGGCAGGTGTTAGATTACTCAGCTGTTCTAGTGGTCTGAGGGAGGTGTTACAATACTCAGCTGTTCTAGTGGTCTGAGACAGGTGTTAGATTACTCAGCTGTTCTAGTGGTCTGAGGCAGGTGGTAAATTACTCAGCTGTTCTAGTGGTCTGTGGCAGGTGTTAGATTACTCAGCTGTTCTAGTGGTCTGAGGCAGGTGTTAGATTACTCAGCTGTTCTAGTGGTCTGAGACAGGTGCTAGATTACTCAGCTGTTCTAGTGGTCTAAGGCAGGTGTTAGATTACTCAGCTGTTCTAGTGGTCTAAGGCAGGTGGTAGATTACTCAGCTGTTCTAGTGGTCTAAGGCAGGTGGTAGATTACTCAGCTGTTCTAGTGGTCTGAGGCAGGTGGTAGATTACTCAGCTGTTCTAGTGGTCTAAGGCAGGTGGTAGATTACTCAGCTGTTCTAGTGGTCTGAGGCAGGTGTTAGATTACTCAGCTGTTCTAGTGGTCTGAGGCAGGTGTTAGATTACTCAGCTGTTCTAGTGGTCTGAGGCAGGTGTTAGATTACTCAGCTGTTCTAGTGGTCTGAGGCAGGTGTTAGATTACTCAGCTGTTCTAGTGGTCTGAGGCAGGTGTTAGATTACTCAGCTGTTCTAGTGGTCTGAGGCAGGTGTTAGATTACTCAGCTGTTCTAGTGGTCTGAGGCAGTTGTTAGATTACTCAGCGGTTCTAGTGGTCTGAAGCAGGTGTTAGATTACTCAGCTGTTCTAGTGGTCTGAGGCAGGTGTTAGATTACTCAGCGGTTCTCGTGGTCTGAAGCAGGTGTTAGATTACTCAGCGGTTCAAGTGGTCTGAAGCAGGTGTTAGATTACTCAGATGTTCTAGTGGTCTGAGGCAGGTGGTAGATTACTCAGCTGTTCTAGTGGTCTGAGGCAGGTGGTAGATTACTCAGCTGTTCTAGTGGTCTAAGGCAGGTGTTAGATTACTCAGCTGTTCTAGTGGTCTAAGGCAGGTGAAAGATTACTCAGCTGTTCTAGTGGTCTGAGGCAGGTGGTAGATTACTCAGCTGTTCTAGTGGTCTAAGGCAGGTGGTAGATTACTCAGCTGTTCTAGTGGTCTAAGGCAGGTGGTAGATTACTCAGCTGTTCTAGTGGTCTGAGGGAGGTGGTAGATTACTCAGCTGTTCTAGTGGTCTAAGGCAGGTGGTAGATTACTTAGCTGTTCTAGTGGTCTGAGGCAGGTGTTAGATTACTCAGCGGTTCTAGTGGTCTGAAGCAGGTGTTAGATTACTCAGCTGTTCTAGTGGTCTGAGGCAGGTGGTAGATTACTCAGCTGTTCTAGTGGTCTGAGGCAGGTGTTAGATTACTCAGCTGTTCTAGTGGTCTGAGGCAGGTGTTAGATTACTCAGCTGTTCTAGTGGTCTGAGGCAGGTGTTAGATTACTCAGCTGTTCTAGTGGTCTGAGGCAGGTGTTAGATTACTCAGCTGTTCTAGTGGTCTGAGGCAGGTGTTAGATTACTCAGCTGTTCTAGTGGTCTGAGGCAGGTGTTAGATTACTCAGCGGTTCTAGTGGTCTGAAGCAGGTGTTAGATTACTCAGCTGTTCTAGTGGTCTGAGGCAGGTGTTAGATTACTCAGCGGTTCTCGTGGTCTGAAGCAGGTGTTAGATTACTCAGCGGTTCTAGTGGTCTGAAGCAGGTGTTAGATTACTCAGCTGTTCTAGTGGTCTGAGGCAGGTGGTAGATTACTCAGCTGTTCTAGAGGTCTGAGGCAGGTGTTAGATTACTCATCGGTTCTAGTGGTCTGAAGCAGGTGTTAGATTACTCAGCTGTTCTAGTGGTCTGGGGCAGGTGGTAGATTACTTAGCTGTTCTAGTGGTCTGAGGCAGGTGTTAGATTACTCAGCGGTTCTAGTGGTCTGAAGCAGGTGTTAGATTACTCAGCTGTTCTAGTGGTCTGAGGCAGGTGGTAGATTACTCAGCTGTTCTAGTGGTCTGAGGCAGGTGTTAGATTACTCAGCTGTTCTAGTGGTCTGAGGCAGGTGTTAGATTACTCAGCTGTTCTAGTGGTCTGAGGCAGGTGTTAGATTACTCAGCTGTTCTAGTGGTCTGAGGCAGGTGTTAGATTACTCAGCTGTTCTAGTGGTCTGAGGCAGGTGTTAGATTACTCAGCTGTTCTAGTGGTCTGAGGCAGGTGTTAGATTACGAACATTTTCAAGTGCCACGTTAATAACAATTTTACATTTACATTTACATTTAAGTCATTTAGCAGACGCTCTTATCCAGAGCGACTTACAAATTGGTGCATTCACCTTATGATATCTAGTGGAACAACCACTTTACAATAGTAAACCATTAAACAATGGTTTAATTAAACATTTCAGAGATTTAACAATGTTCCTATGAAGATGTTAATGATGAACTTGGCCTTAAAATGCTTTTGGGAAACCAGACCATTGATAAAAACATATGATAAATGACTAAAATGTCAGATCTCATATTACTGTATTTAATAATTATTTTAAATATTTAATATTGACATCATTTGTACAGTTCTTCATTAAAAAATGTAGTTCTTCGTTAGATTTGACTGTGTAAAACCTAGCAGTACTACTGATTTCTCTGAGAGTGAGGCAGATATATAATATTACTGTGTAAAACCTAGCAGTACTACTGATTTCTCTGAGAGTGAGGCAGATATATAGCATTTTGCAAAAAAACATGATTATTTGTCTCTGAAATGAAAACATCAAGTGATAGATTTTAAACAAATACATGTCTGTCATTGAACAACCCCATGCCATGATTAGATAGTGAAAAAACACCAATCTCTTTCAAAATGTCTTTAAGAAACTAAAGCTCATTTACCAACATTTCTGAAAATGGATTTATAGCGTTTTGGAATAAAACTTTTCTTATGTTTCCCCATCTGAGCTCAGAGTAGATGAGAGATGTAATGTTTGTCTCTGTTGTGTTGAAGTCCAATCAAGCAGGTGAGACCAGCCTCCCCTGTACCCAGCTGTGTGTCCATGAAGAGTGACCTGTCTATGAATCTACCTATAACGTTTAGAGAGGGAAACTTTTCTACTGAACAAAGGTAAGAAGAACTCATGGGTCATGGTCAGTGAGTTAAACAACACTGTCCCTAGTCATTTCTCCTCTCCCATTTTCCCAATTATTTTTGTTGTTTTCATAATCCATAGGCTAATTATTTTTGTTCATTTCATAGTCCTAAAACAATAATAATCAAACACAACATTCCCTCCGTGTGTGTGTGTGTGTGTGTGTGTGTGTGTGTGTGTGTCTGTGTGTGTGTGTCTGTGTGTGTGTGTGTGTGTGTGTGTGTGTGTGTGTGTGTGTGTGTGTGTGTGTGTGTGTGTGTGTGTGTGTGTGTGTGTGTGTGTGTGTGTACTCCCTGGATGAGGAGATGTAATCTCATGTTTTGTCCACAGAAACCAACAGGAGAGATCAGAGTCAGAGATTCTCAGTGGTCAGTCTTCCCAGAGTCATCAAACAGACCTGGCCTCCATATTCAGTGTATGTGGTCCTGTTATGTACATTTGTTTTTGTTTACCTCAAGAAAAGTTGATCTGTCAATCATTCATTAATGTGTTAAAGGGAGAAAACATTTAGTCTCTGGCTTAACTTATTTACTTAATTTATTTCAGTTGCTTGAAGAGAAGATTATGACATTCGTGAAGAACGAGCTGAAGATGTTCAAGAGGATTCTTAGTCCAGAACTCCCAGAAGGCTTTGAGAGTCAGAAGCAGGATAAGGAAGTGGTGGATGCTGACGATGAGAAGCAGGAGAGCAGTGCCAGAGAGGGGGCTCTGAAGATCACACTGCACATCCTGAGGAAAATGAACCAGAAGGAGCTTGCTGACACACTGGAGAAATGTAAGATCTGTCTGCCTCATGTTGAATGCTGTTTTATAACATTTAAAAGCTGTAGCTAAAGTACAGCTAAAGTAGCTGTGTAACTCAATGATATTGTAACAGCCTGAACACAACACCTAGTGACCTCATCAAGTAGCAGCAGGGATGTGTTGTGTTGATTAATTTAGAGAGAGAGAGACAACATTAATAATACCATCAATAATACCAATAATATTATAATCAGTCACACCAGTCTGTAATACATTATGAAAACATTTACACATTTATACAGTCAGTTAAGAGAATAAATTATTATAATTTAAAACTTTAGTAAAAGTCCTACAATACTGTAGGCATTAAAACAGACGTAATATTAATATCCTCTGTGTTGTTTCTAGATTCAGATGAACTTGCTGTGATTTGCCAACGTGAACTCAAATCTAATCTAAAGAAGAAGTTTCAATGTGTATTTGAGGGGATCGCTAAACAAGGAAACCCAACACTTCTCAATAAGATCTACACAGAGCTCTACATCACAGAGGGTGGAACAGGAGAGATCAATAATGAACATGAGCTGAGACAGATTGAGACAACAACCAGGAAACAAGCAAGACCAGAGACTGCAATCAAATGTAACGACATCTTCAAACCCTTAACTGGACAAGACAAACTTATCAGAACTGTGCTGACAAAGGGAGTTGCTGGCATTGGAAAAACAGTCTCTGTGCAGAAGTTCATTCTGGACTGGGCTGAAGGAAAAGCAAATCAGGATGTCCAATTTGTATTTTCATTCCCTTTTCGGGAGCTGAATTTGATGAAAGAGGATAAACACACTTTCATTGAACTTCTCAATCACTTCTCAATGGAAACCAAACAATCAAGAATCTCCAACTACGACAAATACAAAGTTCTGTTCATCTTTGATGGTCTGGATGAGTGCCGACTGCCCCTAGACTTCCAGAAGAACAAGATCTGTTGGGACGTCACAGAGTCAACCTCAGTGGATATTCTGCTGACAAATCTCATCAAAGGAAATCTGCTTCCCTCTGCTCTCCTTTGGATAACTACCCGACCTGCAGCAGCCAATAAGATCCCTTCAGGGTGTGTTGACCAGGTGACAGAGGTACGAGGGTTCAGTGACCCACAGAAGGAGGAGTACTTCAGGAAGAGATTCAGTGATGAGGACCTGGCCAGCAGAATCATCTCACACATAAAGAAATCAAGGAGCCTCCACATCATGTGCCACATTCCAGTCTTCTGTTGGATTTCTGCAACAGTCCTTGAACACATGCTGAAACATAAGAGAGAAGAGATGCCCAAAACTCTGACTGAGATGTACACACACCTTGTGGTGTTTCATACCAAACAGAAGAATGAAAAGTATCTTGGGAAAGAAGAGACAGGTCCACACTGGAATAAAGAGAGCATTCTGTCACTGGGAAAACTGGCTTTTCAACAGCTTGTGAAGGGCAATCTGATTTTCTATGAAGAAGACCTGAAAGAGGCTGGCATTGATGTCAATGACGCCTCAGTGTACTCAGGATTGTGCACACAGCTCTTTAAAGAGGAGTGTGGGCTGTACCAGGTCAAGGTGTTCTGCTTTCTTCATCTGAGCATTCAGGAGTTTCTGGCTGCTGTATATGTGTTCCTCTCATTCATCAACAACAATGAGAATCTAATGGCCGAACCTCAATCAATATCCAGTATCTTTTCTTTGCTGTTCAAAGACAATCCTGAAATTATTTTCTACAAGAGTGCTGTGGATAAAGCCTTACAAAGTGAGACGGGAAACCTGGACCTTTTCCTCCGGTTCCTTCTGGGCCTCTCACTGGAGTCCAATCAGAAGCACTTACAAGGTCTCCTGACAAAGACAAGAAGCAGCTCACAGAGCCATGAAGAAACAGTCAAGTACATCAAGGAGAAGATCAGGAAGAATCCCTCTCCAGAGAGGAGCATCAATCTGTTCCACTGTCTGAATGAACTGAATGACCATTCTCTAGTGGAGGAGATCCAAAGTTACCTGAACTCAGGAAGTCTCTCAAAACCCAACTTGTCACCTGCACAGTGGTCAGCTCTGGTCTTTGTGTTGCTGACTTCAGAAAAGGAGCCGGATGTGTTTGACCTGAAGAAATACTCCAGATCAGAGGAAGGTCTTCTGAGGCTGCTGCCAGTGGTCAAAGCCTCCAGAGCTGCTCTGTGAGTAAATAAAATGACATATCAGAACTAATCATCAGGAATACATATTCAGTTTAGAGAAAGATATGTATTTTAATATGATATTAATTTGAAAAACTTACTGAATCAGTGCATTGGTGTTCACATTGGTATAACACAATGACCATACAATTCAAGGAGGTGGAAGATTAATCTATATGTTGTTTGAGAGAATTAACCAAATGCATCTGACATTGTCCTTCTACACTACTGGTGTTAAATTAACAGTGTGTTTATGAAGTCATGATGATCTCTTTGTCAGGCTGTCAGGCTGTGGAGTCACAGAGGAAGGCTGTGCTTCTCTGGTCTCAGCTCTGAGGTCAAACCCCTCACACCTGAGAGAGCTGGACCTGAGTAACAATGACCTGAAGGATTCAGGAGTGAAGCTGCTCTCTGCTGGACTGGGGAATCCCCACTGTAAACTGGAGACTCTAAGGTCAGTATTCCTGTAGTTGGTCAACAAGTGATAACTGTTCACCAGATCCACATGTGTTTACCAGACACACATAGTCCCCAACATATGTGTTTGGACAGTGAAGCTTACAGTTTTACATTTACAATAATGAATAATGATGAATAACAAAGTTATAGAGGCACAAAGATCAGAATAAATGCTAAACACCCCTGTTATTGGTAATGGTGAGAGGTTAGCATGTTTTGTTGTAGCCTCTGTTATTGGTAATGGTGAGAGGTTAGTATGTTTTGTTGTAGTCTCTGTTATTGGTAATGGTGAGAGGTTAGTATGTTTTGTTGTAGCCTCTGTTATTGGTAATGGTGAGAGGTTAGCATGTTTTGTTGTAGCCTCTGTTATTGGTAATGGTGAGAGGTTAGCATGTTTTGTTGTAGTCTCTGTTATTGGTAATGGTGAGAGGTTAGCATGTTTTGTTGTATCCTCTGTTATTGGTAATGGTGAGAGGTTAGCATGTTTTGTTGTATCCTCTGTTATTGGTAATGGTGAGAGGTTAGCATGTTTTGTTGTAGTCTCTGTTATTGGTAATGGTGAGAGGTTAGCATGTTTTGTTGTAGTCTCTGTTATTGGTAATGGTGAGAGGTTAGCATGTTTTGTTGTAGTCTCTGTTATTGGTAATGGTGAGAGGTTAGCATGTTTTGTTGTAGCCTCTGTTATTGGTAATGGTGAGAGGTTAGCATGTTTTGTTGTAGCCTCTGTTATTGGTAATGGTGAGAGGTTAGCATGTTTTGTTGTATCCTCTGTTATTGGTAATGGTGAGAGGTTAGCATGTTTTGTTGTAGTCTCTGTTATTGGTAATGGTGAGAGGTTAGCATGTTTTGTTGTAGTCTCTGTTATTGGTAATAGTGAGAGGTTAGCATGTTTTGTTGTAGTCTCTGTTATTGGTAATAGTGAGAGGTTAGCATGTTTTGTTGTAGTCTCTGTTATTGGTAATGGTGAGAGGTTAGCATGTTTTGTTGTAGTCTCTGTTATTGGTAATGGTGAGAGGTTAGCATGTTTTGTTGTAGTCTCTGTTATTGGTAATGGTGAGAGGTTAGCATGTTTTGTTGTAGCCTCTGTTATTGGTAATGGTGAGAGGTTAGCATGTTTTGTTGTAGCCTCTGTTATTGGTAATGGTGAGAGGTTAGCATGTTTTGTTGTATCCTCTGTTATTGGTAATGGTGAGAGGTTAGCATGTTTTGTTGTAGTCTCTGTTATTGGTAATGGTGAGAGGTTAGCATGTTTTGTTGTAGTCTCTGTTATTGGTAATAGTGAGAGGTTAGCATGTTTTGTTGTAGTCTCTGTTATTGGTAATAGTGAGAGGTTAGCATGTTTTGTTGTAGCCTCTGTAATGTTCTCACTCATTAAGAAAAATCATGAATGAGTCATGAATAATAATCAAGGCATAATCAGGATTAATTTAGTATTGTTTATGGCATCTTCAGAATACATTTAATAGTGTTTAGAAACATGTTATCTACTCAATTAGACAGAAAATTACTCCAGTCATCATCCACCATTTTAATATTGGGCAAAACATAACCCAAAACAAACTGCAAAGTCAATCAACGAGTTTGAGTCACAGGCTTGATGTAGTCATTGCATTCGAGGAATATTAGACCAAATACTAAACTTTTGACTACTTTAATACACTATAAGTGAATTGGTCAGAATACTTATGACTTCTTCAAACAGGGGGACTAGATACATAAAATACTTTTATTTTTCTAAATGTTGAAACAGATATGTATTAAAATACCCTCAAATAAAGGTGACATTATATACTGTCACCTCATATGAAAAATTTGATCTGAAATTCAAAATGTTGGAGTATAGAGTCACATTTAAAATGTTAGCTTCACTGTCAAAATAGATATGGTGTGGACTGTATACTCAATACAATCTAAATCTGATACCTCACTGTCTGTCTTTTGACTGATACTGCTTTTTAAACTGGTCTGGTCAGTCTACTCAAATATTTGTACAATACATGTTTCTATCTACAAGCAATACTTTGATAATTTGTCATTTCTAATAATGATACATTCATTTATGAATAGATATGGCAGGTTTCAGGACACTGATGTATCTGAACATTTTGAAAAAATATACTGCCACTATTTTCAATACCAAAGAAGAGCAGTGTGATTTTAATATGATTTGACTCTTTGCAGGCTGTCAGGCTGTCTAGTCACAGAGGAAGGCTGTGCTTCTCTGGTCTCAGCTCTGAGGTCAAACCCAACATATTATTTGTGCACAGGTTACAGCGTAAAGAGGGAAAGCTAAGCGTAACATTTTAATACAACCTGTTTGTCATTGTATTTCTTCTGTGTTGGCAGACTCACTGGCTGTAAACTCACAGACACATCCTGTAAAGTGTTGGCCTCAGTTCTCAGTTCAAACCCCTCACACCTGAGAGAGCTGGATCTGAGTAACAATGACCTGAAGGATTCAGGAGTGAAGCTGCTCTCTGCTGGACTGGGGAATCCCCACTGTAAACTGGAGACTCTGAGGTCAGTATTCCTGTAGTTGGTCAACAAGTGATAACTGTTCACCAGATCCACATGTGTTTACCAGACACACATAGTCCACACCATATGTTGTTGTTGTTGAGTTGAGTTTATTTTATTTTTACAAGGACAGTGCACATTAATCAACGTTTCAGTAAAAGTGCCGGTTTTAGCCAGCCGGCTAATTTTCTACTGCAGTCCCTGGGCAGGTTATTAAAAACAATTGGAATATAGACAATAGCAACATAGGACAAGCAAGACATAGCAACATCGGACAAGCAAGATGTAGCATACAGACAGAGCAACATAGAACAAGCAAGATGTAGCATACAGACAGAGCAACATAGAACAAGCAAGATGTAGCATACAGACAGAGCAACATAGAACAAGCAAGACGTAGCATACAGACATAGCAACATAGAACAAGCAAGATGTAGCATACAGACAGAGCAACATAGAACAAAAAGCAGCAAGACAAAATTCATAAAAGCAACAAAGTGTTTCCACACCTCAGACAACATGGAAAGCGGCAACACACAGCTAGGGACCATGTTCACAAATCTGATTGACCTTTAGCCATGTCTTCAAGCCTTTTGTGAAAGGGTGATATGTGGTGCAGTTATGTGTGTCTGATGGCAGTGTATTCCAGACATGGGAAGCTCTCACAGAGAAAAAGGATTTACTAAAGGTCTCCTTAAGGGAACTATACAGTCACCTCTCATAGCAGACCTTGTGGATCTGCTGCCATATGTTTGGGTTTTCTGTTTAACAAAAATACTGAGTGGAGGGGGAGCCAGGCCATTTAGGATCTTGAATACAAGACATGCGTCGGTGTATTGCACAAGATTTTCCCAACTCAGGAGCTCATGCTTTCTGAGGATGTAACAGTGATGATGGCTATTGGGCTTCCTATCAAGCACTTTGAGAGCCTGTTTGTAGACAGACTGAATAGGTCTTAATGTTGTACAGCAAGCTTGGGCCCAACTAGTCAAGCAGTATGTTAAGTGGGGGAGTATCATAGATTTGAAGTACAGTTTTGCTACCTCTGGAGTCAAACAATTTCGTATAAATCGGAAATTAGCTAGGTTGAATTTGGTTATGTATTTGGTTATGTGGTTATATATGTATTTGGACAGTGAAGCTTATAGTTTTAAATTTGGTGCTATGCTCCAGCGTTTTGGATTTGAGATAGAATGTTTCATATTGGGCGACAGTACAGAATGTCACCTTTTATTTAAAGGTATTCATACATATATATTTTACCGTTTAGATATGAAAGCACTTTAAGTATCTTAACTCATCAAAAAAAGAAACATCCCTTTTTCAGGACCCTGTCTTTCAAAGATAATTCATAAAAATCCAAATAACTTTACAGATCTTCTTTGTAAAGGATTTCAACACTGTTTCCCATGCTTGTTCAATGAACCATAAACAATGAATGAACATGCACCTGTGGAACGGTAGTTTAGACACTAACAGCTTAGTCAATGAAGGTCATAGTTATGAAAACGTAGGACACTAAAGAGGACTTTCTACTGACTCTGAAAAACACCAAAAGAAAGATGCCCAGGGTCCCTGGTCATCTGCGTGAACTTGCCTTAGGCATGCTGCAAGGAGGTATGAGGACTGCAGATGTGGCCAGGGCAAGAAATTGCAATGTTTGTACTGTGAGACGCCTAAGACAGCGCTATAAGGAGACAGGACGGACAGCTGATCATCCTCGCAGTGGCAGACCACGTGTAACAACACCTGCGCAGGATCGGTACATCCGAACATCACACCTGCGGGACAGGTACAGGATGGCAACAACAACTGCCCGAGTTACACCAGGAACGCACAATCGCTACATCAGTGCTCAGACTGTTTGCAATAGGCTGAGAGAGGCTGGACTGAGGGATTGTAGGCCTGTTGTAAGGCAGGTCCTCACCAGACATCACTGGCAACAACGTCGCCTATAGGCACAAACCCACCATCGCTGGACCAGACAGGACTGGCAAAAAGCGCTCTTCACTGACGAGTCACGGTTTTGTCTCACCAGGGGTGATGGTTGGATTCGCGTTTATCGTCGAAGGAATGAGCGTTACACTGAGGCCTGTACTCTGGAGCGGGATCGATTTGGAGGTGGAGGGTCCGTCATGGTCTGGGGCGGTGTGTCACAGCATCATCAGACTGAGCTTATTGTCATTGCAGGCAATCTCAACGCTGTGCGTTACAGGGAAGACATCCTCCTCCCTCATGTGGTACCCTTCCTGTAGGCTCATCCTGACATGACCCTCCAGCATGACAATGCCACCAGCCATACTGCTCGTTCTGTGCGTGATTTCCTGCAAGACAGGAATGTCAGCATTCTGCCATGACCAGCGAAGAGCCCGGAACTCAATCCCATTGAGCACATCTGGGAACTGTTGGATCGGAGGGTGAGGGCTAGGTCCATTCCCCGCAAAAATGTTTGGGAACTTGCTGGTGCTTTGGTGGAAGATTGGGGTAACATCTCAGAGCAAGAACTGGCTAATCTGGTGCAGTCCGTGAGGAGGAGATGCACTGCAGTACTTATGCAGCTGGTGGCCACACCAGATACTGACTGTTACTTTTGATTTTGACCCCCCCCTGTTCAGGGACACATTATTCCTTTTCTGTTAGTCACATGTCTGTGGAACCTGTTTAGTTTTTGTCTCAGTTGTTGAATCTTGTTATGGTCATACAGATATTTACACATGTTAAGTTTGTTGAAAATAAACACAGATGACAGTGAGAGGACATTTCTTTTCTTGCTGAGTTTAGTTCTCCCATTTGAAGAAGTGTTAATTATTTGGACAAATTAATTTAGTCATACGTTTAGTATTTGGTCCCATATTCCATGCCTGCAGTGATTACATCAAGCTTGTGATTCTACTAACTAGTTGAATTCATTTGCAGTTTGTTTTGGTTGTGTTTTGGATTATGTTTTTCCTAAAAGAAACTAAATGGTGAATAATGTCCTGTCATTTTGGAGTCACTTCACTGGTATTGTCAGTAAGAATAGAAGATGTTTCTGAACACTTCTACGTTCATGTGGATGCTACCATGATTATGAATAATCATGAATGAATCTGGAATAATGATAAATAACAAAGTTATAGAGGCACAAAGATCTGAAAAAATGCTAACCTCCTCTGTTATTGGTAATGGTGAGAGGTTAACATGTTTTGTTGTAGTCTCTGTTATTGGTAATGGTGAGAGGTTAGCATGTTTTGTTGTAGTCTCTGTTATTGGTAATGGTGAGAGGTTAGTATGTTTTGTTGTAGCCTCTGTTATTGGTAATGGTGAGAGGTTAGCATGTTTTGTTGTAGTCTCTGTTATTGGTAATGGTGAGAGGTTAGCATGTTTTGTTGTAGCCTCTGTTATTGGTAATGGTGAGAGGTTAACATGTTTTGTTGTAGCCTCTGTTATTGGTAATGGTGAGAGGTTAGCATGTTTTGTTGTAGCCTCTGTTATTGGTAATGGTGAGAGGTTCGCATGTTTTGTTGTAGCCTCTGTTATTGGTAATGGTGAGAGGTTAGCATGTTTTGTTGTAGCCTCTGTTATGGGTAATGGTGAGAGATAGCATGTTTTGTTGTAGCCTCTATTATTGGTAATGGTGAGAGGTTAGCATGTTTTGTTGTAGCCTCTGTTATTGGTAATGGTGAGAGGTTCGCATGTTTTGTTGTAGCCTCTGTTATTGGTAATGGTGAGAGGTTAGCATGTTTTGTTGTAGTCTCTGTTATTGGTAATGGTGAGAGGTTAGTATGTTTTGTTGTAGTCTCTGTAACTTTCTCACTCATAATTGTCCATGGTTAATTCAGGAGTTTTCTTAATCATGACATCATCAGGATTAATTTAGTAGTGTTTAGAAACATGTTATCTACTCACTTAGATAGAAAATTACTTCAGACATCATCCACCATTGAGTTTCTATTGGGCAAAACACAACCAAAACAAACTGCAAATGTAAACACTCAGTTTACAACCGAATACTCAACTTTTGACTACTTGAATACACTATAAGTGAATGTGTCAGAATACTTGTGACTTCTTCAAATTATCAAAGTATGGGGGGACTAGATACATAAAGTGCTTTCATTTCTAAATGGTGAAACAGATATTTATGAAAATACCCTCAAATAAAAGGTGACATTATATACTGTCACCTCATATGAAACATTTGATCTGAAATCTAAAATTTTGGAGTATAGAGCCACATTTAAAATGTTAGCTTCACTGTCAAAATAGATATGATGTGGACTGTTTACTCAATACAATCTAAATCTGATACCTCACTGTCTGTCTTTTGACTGATACTGCTTTTTAAACTGGTCTGGTCAGTCTACTTGTCACGTTCCTGACCTGTTTTCTGTTGTTTGGTATGTGTTTAATTGGTCAGGGCGTGAGTTTGGGTGGGTAGTCTATGTTATGTGTTTTCTATGTTGGGTTAATGGGTTGCCTGGTATGGCTCTCAATTAGAGGCAGGTGTTTGGCGTTTCCTCTGATTGAGAGTCATATTAAGGTAGGTTGTTCTCACTGTTTGTTTGTGGGTGATTGTCGCTGTGTCTGTGTTTATTGCACCACACGGTACTGTCTCGTTCGTTCTTTCCTGTTCATGCGTGCTTCGTTATATGTAGTTTGCATGTTCAGGTCAGTCTACGTTGTTTGTTATTTTGTAAATATTCAAGTATAGTTCGTGTCAGTGTTCGTCGTGTCTAATAAATTCATTATGTATTCAACACCCGCTGCGCCTTGGTCCGTTCTTACACCACCAGACGAACGTTACACTACTCAAATATTTGTACTATACATTTTTCTCTCTACAAGCAATATTTTGATCATTTATAATAATGATACATTAATTTATGAATAGATATGGCAGGTTTCAGGACACTGATATATCTGAAAATGTTAATAAAATATAATGCCACTATTTTCACAACCAAAGAATAGCAGTGTGATTTTAATATCATTTTACTCTTTGCAGGCTGTCAGGCTGTGGAGTCACAGAGGAAGGCTGTGCTTCTCTGGTCTCAGCTCTGAGGTCAAACCCCTCACACCTGAGAGAGCTGGATCTGAGTAACAATGACCTGAAGGATTCAGGAGTGAAGCTGCTCTCTGCTGGACTGGAGAATCCCCACTGTAAACTGGAGACTCTAAGGTCAGTATTCCTGTAGATGGTCAACAAGTGACAACTGTTCACCAGATCCACATGTGTTTACCAGACACACATAGTCCACACCATATGTGTTTGGACAGTGAAGCTTACAGTTTAAATTTGATGCTATGCTCCAGCATTTTGGATTTGAGATAGAATGTTTCATATTAGGTGACAGTACAGAATGTCACCTTTTATTTGAGGTTAATGGTGAGAGGTTAGTAGGTTTTGTTGTAGCCTCTGTTATTGGTAATGGTGAGAGGTTAGTATGTTTTGTTGTAGCCTCTGTTATTGGTAATGGTGAGAGGTTAGCATGTTTTGTTGTAGCCTCTGTTATTGGTAATGGTGAGAGGTTAGCATGTTTTGTTGTAGTCTCTGTTATTGGTAATGGTGAGAGGTTAGCATGTTTTGTTGTAGCCTCTGTTATTGGTAATGGTGAGAGGTTAGCATGTTTTGTTGTAGCCTCTGCTATTGGTAATGGTGAGAGGTTAGTATGTTTTGTTGTAGTCTTTGTTATTGGTAATGGTGAGAGGTTAGCATGTTTTTAGTAGCCTCTGCTATTGGTAATGGTGAGAGGTTAGTATGTTTTGTTGTAGCCTCTGTTATTAGTAATGGTGAGAGGTTAGCATGTTTTGTTGTAGCCTCTGCTATTGGTAATGGTGAGAGGTTAGTATGTTTTGTTGTATCCTCTGTTAGTGGTATTGGTCAGAGGTTAGCATGTTTTGTTGTAGCCTCTGTTAGTGGTAATGGTGAGAGGTTAGCATGTTTTGTTGTAGCCTCTGCTATTGGTAATGGTGAGAAGTTAGTATGTTTTGTTGTAGCCTCTGCTATTGGTAATGGTGAGAGGTTAGTATGTTTTGTTGTAGCCTCTGTTATTGGTAATGGTGAGAGGTTAACATGTTTTGTGGTAGCCTCTGTTATTGGTAATGGTGAGAGGTTAGCATGTTTTGTTGTATCCTCTGTTAGTGGTAATGGTGAGAGGTTAGCATGTTTTGTTGTAGTCTCTGTTATTGGTAATGGTGAGAGGTTAGCATGTTTTGTTGTAGTCTCTGTTATTGGTAATGGTGAGAGGCTAGTATGTTTTGTTGTAGCCTCTGTTATTGGTAATGGTGAGAGGTTAGCCTGTTTTATTGTAGCCTCTGTTATTGGTAATGGTGAGAGGTTAGTATGTTTTGTTGTAGCCTCTGTTATTGGTAATGGTGAGAGGTTAGCATTTTTTGTTGTAGCCTCTGTTATTGGTAATGGTGAGCGGTTAGCATGTTTTATTGTAGCCTCTGTTATTGGTAATGGTGAGAGGTTAGCATGTTTTGTTGTATCCTCTGTTATTGGTAATGGTGAGAGGTTAGCATGTTTTGTTGTAGCCTCTGTTATTGGTAATGGTGAGAGGTTAGCATGTTTTGTTGTATCCTCTGTTATTGGTAATGGTGAGAGGTTAGCATGTTTTGTTGTAGCCTCTGTAATTTTCTCACTCATTTTTTTTTTCATGATTCATTCATGATTTTTCTTAATCACGGCATCATCAGGATTAATTAAGTAGTGTTTAGAAACATGTTATCTACTCACTTTAGAAAGAAAATTACTCACCACCAAAGAATAGCAGTGTAATTTTTTATGATGTTATCTTTGTCAGGCTGTCTAGTCACAGAGGAAGGCTGCTTCTCTGGTCTCAGCTCTGAGGTCAAACCCAACACATTATTTGTGCACAGGTTACAGTGTAAGCAGGGAAAGCTAAGCGTAACATTTTAATACAACCTGTCTGTCATTGTATTTCTTCTGTGTTGGCAGACTCGCTGGCTGTAAACTCACAGACACATCCTGTAAAGTGTTGGCCTCAGTTCTCAGTTCAAACCCCTCACACCTGAGAGAGCTGGATCTGAGTAACAATGACCTGAAGGATTCAGGAGTGAAGCTGCTCTCTGCTGGACTGGGGAATCCCCACTGTAAACTGGAGACTCTAAGGTCAGTATTCCTGTAGATGGTCAACAAGTGGTAACTGTTCACCAGATCCACATGTGTTTACCAGACACACATAGTCCACACCATATGTGTTTGGACAGTGAAGCTTACAGTTTTAAATTTGGTGCTATGCTCCAGCATTTTGGATTTGAGATAGAATGTTTCATATTAGGCAACAGTCCAGAATGTCACCTTTTATTTAATGTTATTCATGCATATATAATTTACCGTTTAGAAATGAAATTGCTATATGTCTCTAGTCCCCCCATTTGAAGAAGTCTAAACAAATTCACTTATAGTGTAATAAAGTTGTCATAAGTTTAGTATGTGGTCCCATATTCCATGCCTCCAGTGATTACATCAATCTTGTGTTTCTACAAACTTGTTGAATTCATTTACAGTTTGTTTTGGTTGTGTTTTGGATGATGTTTTTCCTGATAGAAACTGAATGGTGAATAATGTCCTGTCATTTTGGAGTCACTTCACTTGTATTGTCAGTAAGAATAGAAGATGTTTCTGAACACTTCTACATTCATGTGGATGCTACCATGATTATGAATAATCAGGAATGAATCCTGAATAATGATGAATGAGAAAGTTAGTGGCACAAATATCAGACCCCCTCTGTTATTGGTAATGGTGAGAGGTTAGCATGTTTTGTTGTAGTCTCTGTTATTGGTAATGGTGAGATGTTAGCATGTTTTGTTGTAGCCTCTGTTATTGGTAATGGTGAGAGGTTAGCATGTTTTGTTGTATCCTCTGTTATTGGTAATGGTGAGAGGTTAGCATGTTTTGTTGTAGTCTCTGTTATTGGTAATGGTGAGAGGTTAGCATGTTTTATTGTAGCCTCTGTTATTGGTAATGGTGAGAGGTTAGCATGTTTTGTTGTAGCCTCTGTTATTGGTAACGGTGAGAGGTTAGCATGTTTTGTTGTAGTCTCTGTTATTGGTAATGGTGAGAGGTTAGTATGTTTTGTTGTATCCTCTGTTATTGGTAATGGTGAGAGGTTAGCATGTTTTGTTGTAGTCTCTGTTATTGGTAATGGTGAGAGGTTAGCATGTTTTATTGTAGTCTCTGTTATTGGTAATGGTGAGAGGTTAGCATGTTTTGTTGTAGCCTCTGTTATTGGTAATGGTGAGAGGTTAGCATGTTTTGTTGTAGTCTCTGTTATTGGTAATGGTGAGAGGTTAGCATGGTTTGGTGTAGCCTCTGTTATTGGTAATGGTGAGAGGTTAGTATGTTTTGTTGTAGCCTCTGTTATTGGTAATGGTGAGAGGTTAGCATGTTTTGTTGTAGCCTCTGTTATTGGTAATGGTGAGAGGTTAGCATGTTTTGTTGTATCCTCTGTTATTGTTAATGGTGAGAGGTTAGCATGTTTTGTTGTAGCCTCTGTAACTTTCTCATTCATCATTTTTCATGATTATTTTATGATTTGTGTTAATTCTGGCATCATCAGGATTAATTTATTATTGTTTAGAAACATCTTATCTACTCACATAGAAAGACAATTACTCCAGTCATCATCCACCATTCAGTTACTATTGGGCAAAACAACCAAAACACAACCAAAACAAACTGCAAATGCAACCAACCAGTTTACAACCAAGTAGTATACTTTTGACTACTTTATTACAATATTTGTGAATTTGTCCGAATATATTTAATATTTTTCAAAAATGTGAAACAGATATGTATTAAAATATCCTAAAATAAAAGGTGACATTATATACTGTCACCTCATATGAAACATTTGATCTCAAATCCTAAATGTTGGATTATAGAGCCACGTTTAAAATGTTAGCTTCACTGTCAAAATAGATATGGTGTGGACTGTTTACTCAATACAATCTAAATCTGATACCTCACTGTCTGTCTTTTGACTGATACTGCTTTTTAATCTGGTCTGGTCAGTCTACTCAAATATTTGTACTATACATTTTTCTCTCTACAAGCAATACTTTGATATTTTGTTATTTCTAATAATGAAACATTAATTTCTGAATAGATATGGCAGGTTTCAGGACACTGATATATCTGAACAGTTTGAAAAAATATACTGCCACTATTTTCTCAACCAAAGAATAGCAGTGTGATTTTAATATGATTTAACTCTTTGCAGGCTGTCAGGCTGTCTAGTCACAGAGGAAGGCTGGGCATCTCTGGTCTCAGCTCTGAGGTCAAACCCCTCACACCTGAGAGAGCTGGACTTGAGTAAAAATGACCTGAAGGATTCAGGAGTGAAGCTGCTCTCTGCTGGACTGGGGAATCCCCACTGTAAACTGGAGACTCTGAGGTCAGTATTCCTGTAGTTGGTCAACAAGTGATAACTGTTCACCAGATCCACATGTGTTTACCAGACACACATAGTCCACACCATATGTGTTTGGACAGTGAAGCTTACAGTTTTACATTTGGTGCTGTCCTCCAGCATGTTGTATTTTGTATATGTTTCATATTAGGTGACAGTACAGAAAGTCACCTTTTATTTGAGGTTAATGGTGAGAGGTTAGCATGTTTTGTTGTAGCCTCTGTAACTCTCTCACTCATTATTATTCACTCATGGTCTTTCTTAATCATGGCAGTCACAGGCTTGATGTAGTCATTGTGTTCAAAGAAATGGGACCAAATACTATACTTTTGACTACTTTAATACACTATGAGAGAATTGGTCAGAATAATTATGACTTCTTCAAATGGGGGGACTAGATACATAAAGTGCTTTTATTTCTAAATGGTGAAACAGATATATATTAAAATATCCTCAAATAAAAGGTGACATTATATACTGTCACCTCATATGAAACATTTGATCTGAAATCCAAAATGTTGGAGTATAGAGCCACATTTAAAATGTTAGCTTCACTGTCAAAATAGATATGGTGTGGACTGTTTACTCATAAGAATCAAAATCTGATACCTCACTGTCTGTCTTTTGACTGATACTGCGTTTTAAACTGGTCTGGTCAGTCTACTCAAATATTTGTACTATATATTTTTCTCTCTACAAGCAATACTTTGATATTTTGTCATTTCTAATAATGAAACATTAATTTATGAGTAGATATGGCAGGTTTCAGGACACTGATGTATCTGAAAATGTTGAAAAAATATACTGCCACTATTTTCACGACCACAGATTAGCAGTGTGATTTTAATATGATTTGACTCATTGCAGGCTGTCAGGCTGTCTAGTCACAGAGGAAGGCTGTGCTTCTCTGGTCTCAGCTCTGGAGTCAAACCCCTCACACCTGAGAGAGCTGGACCTGAGCTACAATCACCCAGGAGACTCAGGAGTCAGACTGCTCTCTGCTGGACTGGAGGATCCACACTGCAGACTGGAGAAACTCAAGTATGTAGAGGGTTTATGTCAATGTTCATATCAGACATGTTTGACTTATCAGGCTAGTTAAGACAAACATTCTAACCACCACTTGGACAAAGTTATATGCTGAGTGTGTGTGTGTGTGTGTCAGTGTATGTGTGTTTGTGTGTGTGTGTGTGTGTGTATCAATGTGTGTGAGTGTGTGTGTGTCCTGTGTGTGAGTGTGTCTGTGTCCTGTGTGTGTGTCCAGTGTGTGTGTGTGTGTGTGTGTGTGTGCGTGAGTGTGTGTCCGTGCAGGTGTCCAGTCTGTCCAGTGTGTGTGTGTGTGTGTGAGTGAGTGAGTTCAGGTGTATCCCTCAATGACTGTCTGTTCTTCTGCTTACCGCTACAGTGTGGAACATGGTGGAGAGAACAGAATGAAACCTGGGCTTAGAAAATGTGAGTGTTGACTGCTGTGAAGAATATGACTAAGAATAAGTCTTAATTCAAGTTAAGTCAAAGACCACCATCATTACTTACTTGGTCATATTAAATATCAGCTGTAGTTCTACAGAAGCAGAAATCAGGAACACCAACGTTTACAAAGAGTTGATTTGATAGTGTGTGTGTGTGTGTGTGTGTGTGAGGTGTGTGTGTGTGTGTGTAATTAATGTGAATAAGTGTGTTTTATTTTACCATACAATATAACATATGATCATTCAACAAGTCTCAAGTTACCTTAACTTCTCCTTTTGATACCTAGAAACATCTACATTAAATTAATTAGTGAAAAGTGAGTTAACATTCTAATGTGAATGATGATGATTTCTAATATTGTGTCTGGTTTCATCCATCAGATGTCTGTGATCTCACACTGGACCCAAACACAGTAAACAGAAACCTCTCTCTGTCTGAGGAGAACAGAAAGGTGACATGGAGGAGAGAGAAGCAGCCGTATTCTGATCACCCAGAGAGATTTGAGGGCCGTGGACAGGTGCTGTGTAGAGAGGGTCTGACTGGGCGCTGTTACTGGGAGGTTGAGTGGAGTGGGAGAATGGCTGGTATAGGAGTGACATATAAAGGAATCAGCAGGAGAGGAAGGGGTGATGACTGTTGTCTTGGATGCAATGACAAGTCCTGGAGTCTGGACTGCTCTGAAGACAGTTACGCTGCCTGGCACAATAAAAATCCCACTACCATAGACGTCCTCCCCTCCAGCTCCCACAGAGTAGGAGTGTATCTGGACTGGCCAGCCGGCACTCTGTCCTTCTATAGAGCCTCCTCTGACACACTGACCCACCTGATCACATTCACCTCCACATTCACTGAGCCCCTCTATCCAGGGTTTGGGGTTGATTATGACTCCTCAGTGTCCCTGAAATAATAACCTGACACACACACACACACACACACACACACACACACACACACACACATACACACATTGGACGGAGATTCACGCACACAAACACTGGACAGACACGGGACACAAACACACACTGAACACACACACACACACACACATACTGGACACATAGACACAAACACACACTGGGAACACAGACACACACACTGGACACACAGACACACACACTGGACACACAGACAAACACAGACACACAGACACAGGACACACACATACAGGACAAATACACTGGACGGACACACTGGACACACAAAGACACACTGGACGGACACACACACACACACACACACACATACTGGACACACAGACACACACTTGACACACGCACACACGCACACTGGACACACACACACTGGACACACACACACTGGACACACACACACTGGACACACACACACTGGACACACACTGGACACACACTGGACACACAGACAGGCACACACACTGGACACACAGACACACACACACTGGACACACAGACACACACACACACAGACACACACACACACACTGGACACACTGGACACACAGACACACACACACTGGACAAACAGACACAGGACACACACACATACAGGACAAATACACTGAACGGACACACACACAAACACACACACACTGGACACACAGACACACACACACAGGACACACACACACACAGGACACACACACACACACACAGGACACACACACATACAGGACAAATACCCATACAGGACAAATACACTGAACGGACACACACACAAACACACACACACACACACACACACACTGGATGGACACACTGGACACACACACACACACACACACACACACACAAACACACACTGGACACACACTGTACATACACACACATACACACACACACACACACTGGACATACAAACACTGGACAGACACACTCAGGACACACACACACACTGGACACAAACACACACACACGGACACACACACGGACACACACACACACAGGACACAGGACAAATACACTGGACGGACACACACACAAACACACACACACACTGGACGGACACACTGGACACACACACACACACAAAAACACACACTGGACGGACACACTGGAAAAACACACACACACACACACACACACACACACACACACACACACACACACACACACACACACACACACACACACACACACACTTACACTGGACACACACACACACACACTTACACTGGACACACACACACACACACACACACACACACACACACACACACTGGACACACACACACACACACACACACACACACACAGGACATAAACACACACACACTCACTGGACACACATTGGGCACACACACACTGGACACACACTGGGCACACAAATACTGGACACACACACACACACACACACACTGCACACACACACACACACACACTGGACACACACACACATTCACACTGGACACACATTGGGCACACACACACTGGACACACACTGGGCACACAAATACTGGACACACACACACACACTGGACACACACACACACTCTGGACACACACACACACTCTGGACACACACTGGGCACACAAATACTGGACACACACACACACACTGCACACACACACACACTGGACACACACACACACTCTGGACACACACACACACTCTGGACACACACTGGACATACAAACACTGGACACACACACAGGACACACACACACACGGACACACACACGGACACACACACACACACAGGACACAGGACAAATACACTGGACGGACACACACACAAACACACACACACACTGGACGGACACACTGGACACACACACACACAAAAACACACACTGGACGGACACACTGGAAAAACACACACTTACACTGGACACACACACACACACACTTACACTGGACACACACACACACACACACACACACACTTACACTGGACACACACACACACACACACTGGACACACACACACACTGGACACACACACACACACACACACACACTGGACACACACACACACACACACACACACACACAGGACATAGACACACACACACACACTAGACACAAACACAGACACACTCACTGGACACACACTGGACACACACACAGGACACACACACACACTCACACTGGACACACATTGGGCACACACACACTGGGCACACAAATACTGGACACACACACACACACTGGACACACACACACACTGGACACACACACACACACACTCTGGACACCCACACACACTCTGGACACACACTGAGCACACAAATACTGGACACACACACACACTCTGGACACACACACACACTCTGGACACACACTGGGCACACAAATACTGGACACACACACACACTCTGGACACACACACACTCTGGACACACACTGGGCACACAAATACTGGACACACACACACACTCTGGACACACACACACACTGTGCACACAAATACTGGACACACACACACACTCTGGACACACACACACACACACTGTGCACACAAATACTGGACACACACACACACTCTCTCAAACACACACACACACACATACGCGTCTTCCTATATTTGTGAGATCCTTGACCCAGGAGGAATGAGGACCATCATTTCTGATTGGGAACAAACAGACACCTTATTCCAGCGCTAAGTGGTCCCACAAACACAGAGGTGAAAATATTACAGGAATATTCTGTTGATGAAGAAGTCACTCAATCCACCCAAAACAACACGCAGTCTTTCCACAAGACTCCCATGAAGTTATAGTGTGACGTTATGAGTTGACGTTAAAGTCACATTCTCAGAACATACTGCACTTGTTTTATACTGTTTTAGATGGATCCTCTGTTTAAACATTTAAACTCTTACAATAACACTGTTAAAATAACAATGTGATCATTTGTTGTACGTCTTTTATGTTATAAAAACGAATTGTACAATTATATATGGACATACGCTCCATAGTTATACAAGTATACAAGGATATATTGTACTTTTCATAATAAAACATACTTGAAACAAGAAAAAGCATGTTAATTGTGAAAACATTTTTGTTATTGATTTCACATTTCCTCTGTCAGTCGCAGGTTGACGTTTGTCATGAATCTTGACCTGGAGGCAGTCCTGTGTGATTTCCTCTAGATATGCCAGCTGCAAAGTCAAAATTGTCTGTGGAAAATAATGTTGTTTTATCGTCTTAATTTAAGGGAAGGGTTAGCAGTGTGGTTAGGTTTAAGGTTAGAATTAAAATCAGATTGTATTACTTTGTGCCTGTTCCAGCTAGTGACCACTTTGCTGAACTGCCTCCAGAACAAGATTCATGACAATAAATGCCAACCTGCCTCCCAGTCATCCCCTCCTTATCTTTACAAGGCTGCAGAACATGCAAGCTAGTGATGTGGGGGTTCTCTCATAACCCTCAGTCCCCAGGTGGGTAGATGGCAGGTTGTATAAAGAGAAGCTAGTGATGTGGGGGTTCTCTCATAACCCTCAGTCCCCAGGTGGGTAGATGGCAGGTTGTATAAAGAGAAGCTAGTGATGTGGGGGTTCTCTCATAACCCTCAGTCCCCAGGTGGGTAGATGGCAGGTTGTATAAAGAGAAGCTAGTGATGTGGGGGTTCTCTCATAACCCTCAGTCCCCAGGTGGGTAGATGGCAGGTTGAATAAAGAGAAGCTAGTGATGTGGGGGTTCTCTCATAACCCTGAGTCCCCAGGTGGGTAGATGGCAGGTTGTATAAAGAGAAGCTAGTGATGTGGGGGGTCTCTCATAACCCTCAGTCCCCAGGTGGGTAGATGGCAGGTTGAATAAAGAGAAGCTAGTGATGTGGGGGTTCTCTCATAACCCTCAGTCCCCAGGTGGGTAGATGGCAGGTTGAATAAAGAGAAGCTAGTGATGTGGGGGTTCTCTCATAACCCCCAGTCCCCAGGTGGGTAGATGGCAGGTTGAATAAAGAGAAGCTAGTGATGTGGGGGTTCTCTCACAACCCTCAGTCCCCAGGTGGGTAGATGGCAGGTTGAATAAAGAGAAGCTAGTGATGTGGGGGTTCTCTCATAACCCTCAGTCACCAGGTGGGTAGATGGCAGGTTGTATAAAGAGAAGCTAGTGATGTGGGGGTTCTCTCATAACCCTCAGTCCCCAGGTGGGTAGATGGCAGGTTGAATAAAGAGAAGCTAGTGATGTGGGGGTTCTCTCATAACCCTCAGTCCCCAGGTGGGTAGATGGCAGGTTGAATAAAGAGAAGCTAGTGATGTGGGGGTTCTCTCATAACCCTCAGTCCCCAGGTGGGTAGATGGCAGGTTGAATAAAGAGAAGCTAGTGATGTGGGGGTTCTCTCATAACCCTCAGTCCCCAGGTGGGTAGATGGCAGGTTGAATAAAGAGAAGCTAGTGATGTGGGGGTTCTCTCATAACCCTCAGTCCCCAGGTGGGTAGATGGCAGGTTGAATAAAGAGAAGCTAGTGATGTGGGGGTTCTCTCATAACCCTCAGTCCCCAGGTGGGTAGATGGCAGGTTGTATAAAGAGAAGCTAGTGATGTGGGGGTTCTCTCATAACCCTCAGTCCCCAGGTGGGTAGATGGCAGGTTGTATAAAGAGAAGCTAGTGATGTGGGGGTTCTCTCATAACCCTCAGTCCCCAGGTGGGTAGATGGCAGGTTAAATAAAGAGAAGCTAGTGATGTGGGGGTTCTCTCATAACCCTCAGTCCCCAGGTGGGTAGATGGCAGGTTGTATAAAGAGAAGCTAGTGATGTGGGGGTTCTCTCATAACCCTCAGTCCCCAGGTGGGTAGATGGCAGGTTGAATAAAGAGAAGCTAGTGATGTGGGGGTTCTCTCATAACCCTCAGTCCCCAGGTCGGTAGATAGTCCACTCAGTGTATAACCTGTAGGCTACACTGCTCAGTTAGAGTAATATCTAGTCCACTCAGTGTATAACCTATAGACTACACTGCTCAGTTAGAGTAATATCTAGTCCACTCAGTGTATAACCTGTAGGCTACACTGCTCAGTTAGAGTAATATCTAGTACACTCAGTGTATAACCTGTAGACTACACTGCTCAGTTAGAGTAATATCTAGTCCACTCAGTGTATAACCTGTAGACTACACTGCTCAGTTAGACTAATATCTAGTCCACTCAGTGTATAACCTGTAGACTACACTGCTCAGTTAGAGTAATATCTAGTCCACTCAGTGTATAACCTATAGACTACACTGCTCAGTTAGAGTAATATCTATTCCACTCAGTATATAACCTGTAGGCTACACTGCTCAGTAAGTGTAATATCTTGTCCACTCAGTGTATAACCTGTAGGTTACACTGCTCAGTTAGAGTAATATCTAGTCCACTCAGTGTATACCCTGTAGGCTACACTGCTCAGTTAGAGTAATATCTAGTCCACTCAGTGTATAACCTATAGACTACACTGCTCAGTTAGAGTAATATCTAGTCCACTCAGTGTACAACCTGTAGGCTACACTGCTCAGTTAGAGTAATATCTAGTCCACTCAGTGTATAACCTATAGACTACACTGCTCAGTTAGAGTAATATCTAGTCCACTCAGTGTATAACCTGTAGGCTACACTGCTCAGTTAGAGTAATATCTAGTCCACTCAGTGTATAACCTAGAGACTAAACTGCTCAGTTAGAGTAATATCTAGTCCACTCAGTGTGTAACCTGTAGACTACACTGCTCAGTTAGAGTAATATCTAGTCCACTCAGTGTATAACCTGTAGACTACACTGCTCAGTTAGAGTAATATCTAGTACACTCAGTGTATAACCTGTAGACTACACTGCTCAGTTAGAGTAATATCTAGTCCACTCAGTGTATAACCTGTAGACTACACTGCTCAGTTAGAGTAATATCTAGTCCACTCAGTGTATAACCTGTAGGCTACACTGCTCAGTTAGAGTAATATCTAGTCCACTCAGTGTATAACCTATAGACTACACTGCTCAGTTAGAGTAATATCTAGTCCACTCAGTGTATAACCTGTAGACTACACTGCCTAGTTAGAGTAATATCTAGTCCACTCAGTGTATAACCTGTAGACTACACTGCTCAGTTAGAGTAATATCTAGTCCACTCAGTGTATAACCTGTAGGCTACACTGCTCAGTTAGAGTAATATCTAGTCCACTCAGTGTATAACCTGTAGACTACACTGCTCAGTTAGAGTAATATCTAGTCCACTCAGTGTATAACCTGTAGACTACACTGCTCAGTTAGAGTAATATCTAGTCCACTCAGTGTATAACCTGTAGGCTACACTGCTCAGTTAGAGTAATATCTAGTCCACTCAGTGTATAACCTGTAGACTACACTGCTCAGTTAGAGTAATATCTAGTCCACTCAGTGTATAACCTGTAGGCTACACTGCTCAGTTAGAGTAATATATAGTCCACTCAGTGTATAACCTGTAGGCTACACTGCTCAGTTAGAGTAATATCTAGTCCACTCAGTGTCTAACCTGTAGGCTACACTGCTCAGTTAGAGTAATATCTAGTCCACTCAGTGTATAACCTGTAGACTACACTGCTCAGTTAGAGTAATATCTAGTCCACTCAGTGTCTAACCTGTAGACTACACTGCTCAGTTAGAGTAATATCTAGTCCACTCAGTGTCTAACCTGTAGACTACACTGCTCAGTTAGAGTAATATCTAGTCCACTCAGTGTATAACCTATAGACTACACTGCTCAGTTAGAGTAATATCTAGTCCACTCAGTGTATAACCTGTAGACTACACTGCTCAGTTAGAGTAATATTTAGTCCACTCAGTGTATAACCTGTAGACTACACTGCTCAGTTAGAGTAATATCTAGTCCACTCAGTGTATAACCTATAGGCTACACTGCTCAGTTAGAGTAATATCTAGTCCACTCAGTGTCTAACCTGTAGACTACACTGCTCAGTTAGAGTAATATCTAGTCCACTCAGTGTATAACCTATAGACTACACTGCTCAGTTAGAGTAATATCTAGTCCACTCAGTGTCTAACCTGTAGACTACACTGCTCAGTTAGAGTAATATCTAGTCCACTCAGTGTATAACCTGTAGACTACACTGCTCAGTTAGAGTAATATCTAGTCCACTCAGTGTATAACCTGTAGGCTACACTGCTCAGTTAGAGTAATATCTAGTCCACTCAGTGTATAACCTATAGACTACACTGCTCAGTTAGAGTAATATCTAGTCCACTCAGTGTATAACCTATAGACTACACTGCTCAGTTAGAGTAATATCTAGTCCACTCAGTGTATAACCTGTAGGCTACACTGCTGAGTTAGAGTAATATCTAGTCCACTCAGTGTATAACCTATAGACTACACTGCTCAGTTAGAGTAATATCTAGTCCACTCAGTGTATAACCTGTAGGATACACTGCTCAGTTAGAGTAATATCTAGTCCACTCAGTGTATAACCTGTAGGCTACACTGCTCAGTTAGAGTAATATCTAGTCCACTCAGTGTATAACCTGTAGGCTACACTGCTCAGTTAGAGTAATATCTAGTCCACTCAGTGTATAACCTATAGACTACACTGCTCAGTTAGAGTAATATCTAGTCCACTCAGTGTATAACCTATAGACTACACTGCTCAGTTAGAGTAATATCTAGTCCACTCAGTGTATAACCTGTAGACTACACTGCTCAGTTAGAGTAATATCTAGTCCACTCAGTGTATAACCTGTAGACTACACTGCTCAGTTAGAGTAATATCTAGTCCACTCAGTGTATAACCTGTAGACTACACTGCTCAGTTAGAGTAATATCTAGTCCACTCAGTGTATAACCTGTAGACTACACTGCTCAGTTAGAGTCCGTCTGTTAAGGTGCCTCTTTATCAGCATCATAAAAGCTGCTCGTATTTCAACCACATGAAATATGCATCTAAGTCAAACTGAAATCTGATCAAAAACATGTTGGGCCTTTTACAATGAAGATTGGCCACTAGATTATTACCAGTTATATTAATAACTAAAACTTCACCTCATTTTAACATTCTGTCATAAAGAGCACATTCAAATTAATAACTAAAATGTAAAAAAGTTTTTCCTACTTCAAAAGGTAAAAAAAAAAAAGTACTATAATAAGTGCCTATTAAGTGACACAATTTGTGGAAATAGGAAGACAACAGTGAATAATGTTGGTACGGTGTGTTATCCTATTTTTGGAACGTTAAATGTTGAGGGATTCAGGCAGGATCAGGTGCAGAAGTTATTATTTTATTTAAAGATGACAATGGTGATCTAGATATTCAAATGACAATATTTACAAAATACTGTAAATTGACTTGCCTAGTTAAATAAAGTTTAAATAAAAGATATATACAAACTCCACAACTAACAGGTCAATGAAAAGACAGTACTTTGGAGGAAGCAAACCTGTCTATTCCATTAGACTCTTGGGGTTTATCAGACTCAGGTTCTCCTCACCATGACATCAATAGTAAATGACATGCAACATCGGCCTGTATCACATCTAACAACTAAATAGAAATGTGCTTCTATTAACCCCAAAACAGCAATAAAACATTCCATTATAAACAAAGGGCAGGAATACAATGACATCAATTAAAACAGAATGGACATGTTAAAAACAACACACCCTCAGCCTTCTTCATCTATTCCTCATCAATATCACCATCGTTGTTGTAGTCATCACCCTCAGCCTCATTCATCTATTCCTCCATCAATATCACCATCGTTGTTGTAGTCATCACCCTCAGCCTCATTCATCTATTCCTCCATCAATATCACCATCGTTGTGTAAACAAAAAAACATAAAAAATGACAGTCAATTACTCTGATACCATCCAACAACAGATCAATTACTCTGATACCATCCAACAACAGATCAATTACTCTGATACCATCCAACAACAGATCAATTACTCTGATACCATCCAACAACAGATCAATTACTCTGAAACCATCCAACAACAGATCAATTACTCTGAAACCATCCAACAACAGATCATTAGCAACAGAAACCAAGTTCAGAAACAGATACAAATAAACATTATTATTGTGTTTGTCCTCCCAGAATGATCATAGAACTGATATGAGTTGTTCCTATTGTTGAATATATATATAACCTGTATATTTAGTCATCAGACCACAGAGGATCCTCCGTTCTAACAGCAGACTGAAGGTTCCCTCCAGATTGGTCCTCAATCTGTTCCTCTGCAGTCTGTGGAGTACAGTCTGGACCAGACTGCTGGTGGGGGACCATCAATCTGTTACTCTGCAGTCTGTGGAGTACAGTCTGGAAGAGACTGCTGGTGGGGGACCATCAATCTGTTACTCTGCAGTCTGTGGAGTACAGTCTGGAAGAGACTGCTGGTGGGGGACCATCAATCTGTTACTCTGCAGTCTGTGGAGTACAGTCTGGAAGAGACTGCTGGTGGGGGACCATCAATCTGTTACTCTGCAGTCTGTGGAGTACAGTCTGGAAGAGACTGCTGGTGGGGACCATCAATCTGTTACTCTGCAGTCTGTGGAGTGCAGTCTGGAAGAGACTGCTGGTGGGGACCATCAATCTGTTCCTCTGCAGTCTGTGGAGTACAGTCTGGAAGAGACTGCTGGTGGGGGACCATCAATTTGTTCCTCTGCAGTCTGTGGAGTACAGTCTGGAAGAGACTGCTGGTGGGGGACCATCAATCTGTTCCTCTGCAGTCTGTGGAGTGCAGTCTGGAAGAGACTGCTGGTGGGGGACCATCAATCTGTTCCTCTGCAGTCTGTGGAGTACAGTCTAGAAGAGACTGCTGGTGGGGGACCATCAATCTGTTACTCTGCAGTCTGTGGAGTGCAGTCTGGAAGAGACTGCTGGTGGGAGACCATCAATCTGTTACTCTGCAGTCTGTGGAGTGCAGTCTGGAAGAGACTGCTGGTGGAGGACCATCAATCTGTTCCTCTGCAGTCTGTGGAGTGCAGTCTGGAAGAGACTGCTGGTGGAGGACCATCAATCTGTTCCTCTGCAGTCTGTGGAGTACAGTCTGGAAGAGACTGCTGGTGGGGGACCATCAATCTGTTACTCTGCAGTCTGTGGAGTACAGTCTGGAAGAGACTGCTGGTGGGGGACCATCAATCTGTTACTCTGCAGTCTGTGGAGTACAGTCTGGACCAGACTGCTGGTGGGGGACCATCAATCTGTTCCTCTGCAGTCTGTGGAGTACAGTCTGGACCAGACTGCTGGTGGGGGACCATCAATCTGTTACTCTGCAGTCTGTGGAGTACAGTCTGGAAGAGACTGCTGGTGGGGGACCATCAATCTGTTACTCTGCAGTCTGTGGAGTACAGTCTGGACCAGACTGCTGGTGGGGGACCATCAATCTGTTACTCTGCAGTCTGTGGAGTACAGTCTGGAAGAGACTGCTGGTGGGGGACCATCAATCTGTTACTCTGCAGTCTGTGGAGTACAGTCTGGAAGAGACTGCTGGTGGGGACCATCAATCTGTTACTCTGCAGTCTGTGGAGTGCAGTCTGGAAGAGACTGCTGGTGGGGACCATCAATCTGTTCCTCTGCAGTCTGTGGAGTACAGTCTGGAAGAGACTGCTGGTGGGGGACCATCAATCTGTTCCTCTGCAGTCTGTGGAGTACAGTCTGGAAGAGACTGCTGGTGGGGGACCATCAATCTGTTACTCTGCAGTCTGTGGAGTGCAGTCTGGAAGAGACTGCTGGTGGGGGACCATCAATCTGTTCCTCTGCAGTCTGTGGAGTGCAGTCTGGAAGAGACTGCTGGTGGGGGACCATCAATCTGTTACTCTGCAGTCTGTGGAGTACAGTCTGAAAGAGACTGCTGGTGGGGGACCATCAAACTGTTCCTCTGCAGTCTGTGGAGTGCAGTCTGAAAGAGACTGCTGGTGGGGGACCATCAATCTGTTCCTCTGCAGTCTGTGGAGTGCAGTCTAGAAGAGACTGCTGGTGGGGGACCATCAATCTGTTCCTCTGCAGTCTGTGGAGTACAGTCTGGAAGAGACTGCTGGTGGGGGACCATCAATCTGTTCCTCTGCAGTCTGTGGAGTGCAGTCTGAAAGAGACTGCTGGTGGGGGACCATCAATCTGTTCCTCTGCAGTCTGTGGAGTACAGTCTGGAAGAGACTGCTGGTGGGGGACCATCAATCTGTTACTCTGCAGTCTGTGGAGTACAGTCTGAAAGAGACTGCTGGTGGGGGACCATCAATCTGTTCCTCTGCAGTCTGTGGAGTACAGTCTGGAAGAGACTGCTGGTGGGGGACCATCAATCTGTTCCTCTGCAGTCTGTGGAGTACAGTCTGGAAGAGACTGCTGGTGGGGGACCATCAATCTGTTCCTCTGCAGTCTGTGGAGTACAGTCTGGAAGAGACTGCTGGTGGGGGACCATCAATCTGTTCCTCTGCAGTCTGTGGAGTGCAGTCTGAAAGAGACTGCTGGTGGGGGACCATCAATCTGTTCCTCTGCAGTCTGTGGAGTGCAGTCTAGAAGAGACTGCTGGTGGGGGACCATCAATCTGTTCCTCTGCAGTCTGTGGAGTACAGTCTGGAAGAGACTGCTGGTGGGGGACCATCAATCTGTTCCTCTGCAGTCTGTGGAGTGCAGTCTGAAAGAGACTGCTGGTGGGGGACCATCAATCTGTTCCTCTGCAGTCTGTGGAGTGCAGTCTGGAAGAGACTGCTGGTGGGGGACCATCAATCTGTTACTCTGCAGTCTGTGGAGTACAGTCTGAAAGAGACTGCTGGTGGGGGACCATCAATCTGTTCCTCTGCAGTCTGTGGAGTACAGTCTGGAAGAGACTGCTGGTGGGGGACCATCAATCTGTTCCTCTGCAGTCTGTGGAGTACAGTCTGAAAGAGACTGCTGGTGGGGGACCATCAATCTGTTCCTCTGCAGTCTGTGGAGTGCAGTCTGAAAGAGACTGCTGGTGGGGGACCATCAATCTGTTCCTCTGCAGTCTGTGGAGTGCAGTCTGGAAGAGACTGCTGGTGGGGGACCATCAATCTGTTCCTCTGCAGTCTGTGGAGTGCAGTCTGAAAGAGACTGCTGGTGGGGGACCATCAATCTGTTCCTCTGCAGTCTGTGGAGTACAGTCTGAAAGAGACTGCTGGTGGGGGACCATCAATCTGTTCCTCTGCAGTCTGTGGAGTACAGTCTGGAAGAGACTGCTGGTGGGGGACCATCAATCTGTTCCTCTGCAGTCTGTGGAGTACAGTCTGGAAGAGACTGCTGGTGGGGGACCATCAATCTGTTCCTCTGCAGTCTGTGGAGTGCAGTCTGGAAGAGACTGCTGGTGGGTGACCATCGATGGAGGATGCTGTTCTTCCTCTCCATCGTCTTCAGTTTTCTGTCATCAGAAAGGTTCTAAATGCTTTGACCAGGGAGATCAATTATATTCATTGATCTAACAATTACACTGTTAAAAACTGAGGAAGTACCTCTCCATCTGCACAAGCTGAGCAACAGCTGTTCCATCTCCACTTTCCTGCGGTGCCCTGAAAATACAACATGGATTAGAGAGGGCATACAATAATGCATGCCGAAAAATAACAACTTTGTTTAGTCATTTGAAATCAATTACATACATTGTAATTATATGTTGCTGGAGCATTGCAACACATTCCTCTTCCCAGCACAGATCAGGTTTTTACCTCTCAAGGGTGACACTGACATTCCTGCCCCAATCCCTAATGGTGTCCAGTGTTGTTCCTACACCATAACACTGACATTCCTGCCCCAATCCCTAATGGTGTCCAGTGTTGTTCCTACAACATAACACTGACATTCCTGGCCCAATCCCTAATGGTGTCCAGTGTTGTTCCTACAACACAACACTGACATTCCTGCCCCAATCCCTAATGGTGTCCAGTGTTGTTCCTACAACATAACACTGACATTCCTGCCCCAATCCCTAATGGTGTCCAGTGTTGTTCCTACAACATAACACTGACATTCCTGCCCCAATCCCTAATGGTGTCCAGTGTTGTTCCTACAACATAACACTGACGTTCCTGCCCCAATCCCTAATGGTGTCCAGTGTTGTTCCTACAACATAACACTGACGTTCCTGCCCCAATCCCTAATGGTGTCCAGTGTTGTTCCTACAACATAACACTGACGTTCCTGCCCCAATCCCTAATGGTGTCCAGTGTTGTTCCTACAACATAACACTGACGTTCCTGCCCCAATCCCTAATGGTGTCCAGTGTTGTTCCTACAACATAACACTGACATTCCTGCCCCAATCCCTAATGGTGTCCAGTGTTGTTCCTACAACATAACACTGACATTCCTGCCCCAATCCCTAACGGTGTCCAGTGTTGTTCCTATAACATAACAACACTGACATTCCTGCCCCAATCCCTAATGGTGTCCAGTGTTGTTCCTATAACACAACACTGACATTCCTGCCCCAATCCCTAATGGTGTCCAGTGTTGTTCCTACAACATAACAACACTGACATTCCTGCCCCAATCCCTAATGGTGTCCAGTGTTGTTCCTACAACATAACAGTAACATTCCTGCCCCAATCCCTAAAGGTGTCCAGTGTTGTTCCTACAACATAACAACACTGACATTCCTGCCCCAATCCCTAATGGTGTCCAGTGTTGTTCCTATAACATAACAACACTGACATTCCTGCCCCAATCCCTAATGGTGTCCAGTGTTGTTCCTATAACACAACACTGACATTCCTGCCCCAATCCCTAATGGTGTCCAGTGTTGTTCCTACAACATAACAACACTGACATTCCTGCCCCAATCCCTAATGGTGTCCAGTGTTGTTCCTACAACATAACAGTAACATTCCTGCCCCAATCCCTAAAGGTGTCCAGTGTTGTTCCTACAACATAACACTGACATTCCTGCCCCAATCCCTAATGGTGTCCAGTGTTGTTCCTACAACATAACACTGACATTCCTGCCCCAATCCCTAATGGTGTCCAGTGTTGTTCCTACAACATAACACTGACGTTCCTGCCCCAATCCCTAATGGTGTCCAGTGTTGTCCCTACAACATAACACTGACGTTCCTGCCCCAATCCCTAATGGTGTCCAGTGTTGTTCCTACAACATAACACTGACGTTCCTGCCCCAATCCCTAATGGTGTCCAGTGTTGTTCCTACAACATAACACTGACGTTCCTGCCCCAATCCCTAATGGTGTCCAGTGTTGTTCCTACAACATAACACTGACATTCCTGCCCCAATCCCTAATGGTGTCCAGTGTTGTTCCTACAACATAACACTGACATTCCTGCCCCAATCCCTAATGGTGTCCAGTGTTGTTCCTACAACATAACAACACTGACATTCCTGCCCCAATCCCTAATGGTGTCCAGTGTTGTTCCTATAACACAACACTGACATTCCTGCCCCAATCCCTAATGGTGTCCAGTGTTGTTCCTACAACATAACAACACTGACATTCCTGCCCCAATCCCTAATGGTGTCCAGTGTTGTTCCTACAACATAACAGTAACATTCCTGCCCCAATCCCTAAAGGTGTCCAGTGTTGTTCCTACAACATAACAACACTGACATTCCTGCCCCAATCCCTAATGGTGTCCAGTGTTGTTCCTACAACATAACACTGACATTCCTGTCCCAATCCTTAATGGTGTCCAGTGTTGTTCCTACAACATAACACTGACATTCCTGCCCCAATCCCTAATGGTGTCCAGTGTTGTTCCTACAACATAACAACACTGACATTCCTGCCCCAATCCCTAATGGTGTCCAGTGTTGTTCCTACAACATAACACTGACATTCCTGCCCCAATCCCTAATGGTGTCCAGTGATGTTCCTACAACATAACACTGACATTCCTGCCCCAATCCCTAATGGTGTCCAGTGTTGTTCCTACAACATAACACTGACATTCCTGCCCCAATCCCTAATGGTGTCCAGTGTTGTTCCTACAACATAACACTGACGTTCCTGCCCCAATCCCTAATGGTGTCCAGTGTTGTTCCTACAACATAACAACACTGACATTCCTGCCCCAATCCCTAATGGTGTCCAGTGTTGTTCCTACAACATAACACTGACATTCCTGCCCCAATCCCTAATGGTGTCCAGTGTTGTTCCTACAACATAACACTGACGTTCCTGCCCCAATCCCTAATGGTGTCCAGTGTTGTTCCTACAACATAACACTGACATTCCTGCCCCAATCCCTAATGGTGTCCAGTGTTGTTCCTACAACATAACACTGACGTTCCTGCCCCAATCCCTAATGGTGTCCAGTGTTGTTCCTACAACATAACTGGATACAACTTTATAGTTGTTGGACCCCAGAAAGAGTAGCTGCTGTTACCACCACTGTCCCATTGTCCTGTAAAGAGATGTCTAATGTACCTGGATATAACTTTATAGTTGTTGGACCCCAGGAAGAGTAGCTGCTGTTACCATCACTGTCCCATTGTCCTGTAAAGAGATGTCTAATATACCTGGATACAACTTTATAGTTGTTGGACCCCAGGAAGAGTAGCTGCTGTTACCACCACTGTCCCATTGTCCTGTAAAGAGATGTCTAATGTACCTGGATATAACTTTATAGTTGTTGGACTCCAGGAAGAGTAGCTGCTGCTTTGTAACAGATCATGGAGGTCCCAATAAACAAATAAAATGAAAGACTATCAGTCTATTAGTCTAAAATTGTTTGACAAAAATGGAACGGATGTTTCCAATAGATAATTTGTGTTCATAAAATTAGAGAGACACCACAATTGATATCTTATACTTTGATGTGATTTTAGGGATAAAACATTTAATAGGCCAAAGAAATAAAACCAACCTTGGAACAGAGAGACACTGGGTTCCATCAGCAGTTTCTGGGGCCAGACGGTGCAACATATCAAACTCCGACATAGGACTCATTTGTCAGGGCAGTATACAAGTCCCTTCCCTGAAATGAATGAACAGAGTCACTTAAAGGCACTCTGATTCATTAATAATTATTGGCAGGTATCCTTCAGCCTCTTCAACCTCAGGAGGCTGAAGAAATTCGGCTTGTCACCAAAAGCACTCACAAACTTTTACAGATGCACAATCAAGAGCATCCTGTCGGGCTGTATCACCGCCTGGTACGGCAACTGCTCCGCCTACAACCGTAAGGCTCTCCAGAGGGTAGTGAGGTCTGCACAACGCATCACCGGGGGCAAACTACCTGCCCTCCAGGACACCTACACCACCCGATGTCACAGGAAGGCCATAAAGATCATCAAGGACAACAACCACCCGAGCCACTGCCTGTTCACCCCGCTATCATCCAGAAGGCGAGGTCAGTACAGGTGCATCAAAGCAGGGACCGAGAGACTGAAAAACAGCTTCTATCTCAAGGCCATCAGACTGTTAAACAGCCACCACTAACATTTAGTGGCCGCTGCCAACATACTGACTCAACTCCAGCCACTTTAATAATGGGAATTGATGGAAATTATGTAAAAATGTACCACTAGCCACTTTAAACAATGCCACTTAATATAATGTTTACTTACCCTACATTACTCATCTCATATGTATATGTATATACTGTACTCTATATCATCTATATCATCTACTGCATCTTGCCATCTTTATGTAATACATGTATCACTAGCCACTTTAAACTATGCCACTTTATGTTTACATACCCTACATTACTCATCTCATATGTATATACTGTACTCTATACATCTACTGCATCTTGCCTATGCCGTTCTGTACCATCACTCATTCATATATCTTTATGTACATATTCTTTATCCCTTTACACTTGTGTGTATAAGGTAGTAGTTGTGGAATTGTTAGGTTAGATTACTTGTTGGTTATTACTGCATTGTCGGAACTAGAAGCACAAGCATTTCGCTACACTCGCATTAACATCTGCTAACCATGTGTATGAGACAAATACAATTTGATTTGATTTGATTGGACACATATACACACACACACACATTGGACACACACACACAAACACACACATTGGACACACACACACAAACACACACATTTGACACTGGACACACACACACACACCCTGGATTGGACACACAAACACACACACACACACACTTTGGACACACACACATATTGGACACACACACACATTGGAGACAAACACACATTGGACACACACACACATTGGACACACACACACATTGGACACACACACACACACACACACACACATTGGATATACACACACACACACACACACACACACACACCCACTCGCACACACATTGGACACATACACACAAGCACACACACATTGTACACACACACAAACACGCTGGACACTTACACGCACACACAAAGACACACACAGACATACAGACATACACATTGGGAACATAGACACACACACACACACACACACACACATTGGACACACACACACTGGACACACACACACACACACACATTGGACACACACACACACACACACACACATTGGACACACACACACACACATTGGACACACACGTATTGGACACACACACACACACACAAACACACACACACACACACACTGGACACAAACACACACACACACACACATTGGACACACACACACACACACACATTGGACACTTATACACACACACACTGGACACAAACACACACATTGGACACACACACACACACACACACACACATTGGACACACAATCCCTGGACACACACACACACTGGACACACACACACACACACACACATTGGAAACACACACACACGCACACACACACACACATTGGACACACATACACACATTGGACACACACACACATTGGACACACACACACACACACACACACATTGGACACACACACACACACACACACACACATTGGACACACACACACACACACATTGGACACACACACACACACACACACATTGGACACACACACACACACACACACACACATTGGACACAAATACACAAACACACACATTTGACACTGGACACACACACACACACACCCTGGAATGGACACACACACACACACACACACACTTTGGACACACATACATATTGGACACACACACACATTGGACACACACACACACTGGACACACACACACACGCATTGGACACACACACACACACATTGGACACACACATTGGACACACACATATTGGACACAAAAACACACACAACACACACACACATATGCTGGAAACAGACACACACACAAACACTGGACACAGACACACACACACACACACAGGACACACACACACTGGACACAAACACACACACACACACACACACACACACACACACACACACACACACACACACACACATTGGACACTTATACACACACACACACTGGACACAAACGCACACACACACACTGGACACACACATACACACACCGGACACAAACACACACACACACATTGGAAACACACACACACACACACATTGGACACACACACACACTGGACACACACACACACACACATTGGAAACACACACACACGCGCACACACACACACATTGGACACACACACACACACACATTGGACACACATACACACACACACGCGCACACACACACACATTGGACACACACACACATTGGACACACACACACCCACATTGGACACACACACACCCACATTGGACACACATACACACATTGGACACACACACACATTGGACACACACACACACACACACACACACACACACATTGGACACACACACACACACACACACACACATTGGACACACACACACATTGGACACACACACATTGGACACACACACATTGGACACACACACACACACACACCCACACATTGGACACACACACACACATTGGACACACACACACACACACAAGCATTGGACACACACAAAAACACATTGGACACACACAAACACACACACACGCTGGACACACACACACACACACACTGGACACACACACACACACACACACATTAGACACACACACTGGACACACACACTGGACACAGACACAGACACACACACTGGACACACACACTGGATACACACACTTGACACACATACACACACTGGACACACACACATTGGACACACACACACACATTGGACACACACACACACACACACACATTGGACACACACACACATTGGACACACACACACACACATTGGACCCACAAAACAAACACACACACGCATACGACACTCACCATCACACACACACAAACACACTGGACACACAGACACACACATTTGGACACACACACACACACACATTAGAAACAAACACACAAACACACACACACACACACACACACACGCTGGACACACACACACACACACACACTGGACACACACACACACACACACAAACACACACTGGACACACACATTGGACACACAGGTTGGGGACACAAATTAGACACATAAACCCTGGACACATACAAACACATTGGACACACACACACATTGGACACACACACACATATTGGACGCACACACACACACACACACTGAACGCACACTGGACACATACACACACATGCTGGACACACACACACACACACACACACATTGGACACACACACACACACTGGACACACACACACACTGGACACACACTGGACACACACTGGACACACACACTGGACACACACACCTTGGACACACACACACAGGAAGTTTCTGTATCACAGGTTCTAGAACAGCTTCTATCCCAGTTCTAACTGCCTGTTAAATCAGTTTCTGGACCACAGGTTCTAGAACAGCTTCTATTCCAGTTCTATCTGCCTGTTAAATCAGTTTCTGGACCACAGGTTCTAGAACAGCTTCTATCCCTGTTCTATCTGCCTGTTAAATCATCAACCTAAACTGTTTTCATCAGACTATTAGAACATGACTCAACTTTTTGTTCCTTTTCTGATCTTTTACCACTTTGCATTTTTTATGATATATTCTACTGTTTAGGTATGTACCACAGGAGGTTGGTGGTACCTTAATTGGGGAGTTCAGGTTCGTTGTAATGGCTGGAATGCAATGAGAGGACTGGTATCAAATATGTCCATTTCATTCACTCTGTTCCAGACATTATTATGAGCCGTCCTCCCCTCAGCAGCCTCCTCTGGTATGTACTGTCCTACATGTGAGAGAGCTCCAACAAGGAATTACAATGTATGTATTACTTTTAATACCTGCAAATAACAAATACACTTATTGAACTCCTTATGAATGTCTGCAGCCAACTAGGCTGAAAATAAAACAGGAATATTCAGCAAATGTTGATGAAGACGTCACTCAATACACCCAAAACAACATGCAGTCTTTCCACAAGACTCCCATGAAGTTATAGTGTGACGTTATGAGTTGACGTTAAAGTAACATTCTCAGAACATACTGCACTTGTTTTATACTGTTTTAGATATATCCTCTGTTTAAACATTTAAACTCTTACAATAACACTGTTAAAATACCAATGTGATAATTTTTGGTCTTATGTCTTTTATGTTGAATAACAAATTGTACAATTATATATGGACATACGCTCCATAGTTGTACAAGTATACAAGGATGTATTGTACTTTTCATAATAAATTATTGAAAACAAGAAAAAGCATGTTAATTCTTATGGATGATATCCCGTTAACGGGATCGATTTGACAACAGCCAGTGAAAGTGCAGGGCCCCAAATTCAAACAAATCTCATAATTAAAACTCCTCAAACATACAAGTATTTCATACCAATTTAAAGATAAACTTGTTGTTAATCCCACCACAGTGTCCGATTTCAAAAAGGCTTTACGACGAAAGCACACCATCTGATTATGTTAGGTCAGTACCTAGTCACAGAGTCACAAAAAGCAGAAATATAGATAAAATGAATCACTAACCTTTGATGATCTTCATCAGATGGCACTCATAGGACTTCATGTTACATGTATGTTTTGTTCGATAAAGTTCATATTTATATCCAAAAATCTCAGTTTACATTGGCGCGTTAGGTTCAGTAATGTTTTGCTTCCAGAACATCCAGTGATTTTGTAGAGAGCCACATCAATTTACAGAAATACTCATAATAAACATTGATAAAAGATACAAGTGTTATGAAACTTTTAGACAAACTTCTCCTTAACTTCTTTGATATAGGGGGCAGCATTTTCACTTTTGGATTAATTGCGTGCCGATAGTGAACTGCCTCCTACTCTGTCCCAGATACTAATATATGCATATTTTTATTACTATTGGATATAAAACACTCTGAAGTTTCTAAAACTGTTTGAATGATGTCTGTGAGTATAACAAAACTCAGAGTGTTTTCTATCCAGATCTACTAATTATATGCATATCTTAGCTTCTGGGCCTGAGTAGCAGGCAGTTTACTCTGGGCACCTTATTCATCCAAGCTACTAAATACTGCCCCTCATCTATAAGAAGTTTTAATTGTGAAAACAGTTTCGTTACTGATTTTGCATTGCCTCTACCAGTCGCAGGTTGAAGTTTGTCATGAATCTTGACCTGGAGGCGAAATCGTCCCAGAATGCAGTTCCTAGATGTCAACAGTCTTTAGAAAGACTTTCAGGCTGGTTTTAGGAAAATATATTTACATTTTATAGTTATTTTACGTATTAGGGTACCTGAGGTTTGATTATAAACGTTGTTTGACTTATTGGTAACGTTTGGGATTCATTTTGTATGCATTTTGAAGGAAGGAAACCAGTGGATTATTGAATGAAGCGCGCCAGAAACTGAGTTTTTGGAGATATAAAGAAGGACTTTATCGAACAAAAGGCCCATTTGTGATGTAGCTGGGACCTTTTGGAGTGCCAACAGAAGAAGATCTTCAAAGGTAGGGCATTTATTTTATCGATATTTCTGACTTTTGTGGCGCACCTGCCTGGTCGAAAAATGTTTTTCATGCTTTTGTATGTGGGGCGCTGTCCTCAGATAATCACATGGTGTGCTTTCGCCGTAAAGCCTTTTTGAAATCTGACAGCGGCTGGATTAACAAGAAGTTAAGCTTTAATTTGATGTATGACACTTGTATTTTCATGAATGTTAAATATTTCTATTTCTGTCATTTGAATTTGGCGCTCTGCAATTTCACCGGATGTTGTCGATGTGGGTCGCTAGCGGAAAGCCTGCGCCAGAAAGGTTATTAAGGACATGACCTATCATTTATAATAGACACTAAAGCTCACTGTTCCTGTTTAAGCAAACCTGGACAAGTTATTGGAGAGCTTCCCTGAGCAAATCATCAGTATCAATAACAGGGACATCTGGACAGGAATGTGTACCGGACAAACACTTGTTTGAAGAACCTCTGCTTGACTCTGACATGATGCTGTTCGTTGATGGATCTGCCTACATAGATCAAAGCACAGGGTAGAAACATGTAGGATCGGCTGTAGTAGATGTGGGAGGTGATATTGAGGTTGTACGGCCCCTACCAGATCATTTATCAGCACAACAGGCAGATTTATTAGCTCTGATTACAGCTTGTGAATTGGGGGAAGGGAAGGCCTTTACTGGCTACTCTGACTCAGTATATGTTATTGGGGTTTGTTTGTCATGGTGTAGGATTTGGAGAGCAAGAGAGTTTACTAATACCACAGACACACCTATTAAAAACAGACCTTTTGTTGAACAGTTGATTGAAGCTATTGTTAAGGTTGAGGCCCACATGGGTTGGTGTGATAATGATAGTATTGGTAACAGCAGAGCTGATGAGGACACATTGGCTGTTTCCCTTTATCACACACATGGGTTGGTGTGATAATGATAGAATTGGTAACAGCAGAGCTGATGAGGAGGACACATTGGCTGTTTCCCTTTATCACACACATGGGTTGGTGTGATAATGATAGAATTGGTAACAGCATAGCTGATGAGGAGGACACATTGGCTGTTTCCCTTTATCACACACATGCATTTTATTCTTTTAGTCGTTTGTATCATTTGAAACTCCTGATCTTGAGAAACAGCAGCAGCTGATATTCTCAATCACCAGGTGTGGAGGGAGAGAGGCTCTCTGTCCTCGGTCTGGATTATGGCTCCATCTTTTGTCTGGTATGCCCTGTTACCATCAACCATGGTTTTATTATTTGCCGATTGATTCATGGAGTGAGCCATTCGTCAAAAGGGGGATATGAGAGGAGAATAGAGGAGGAGGAGAATAGAGGAGGAGGAGAATAGAGGAGGAGGAGAATAGAGGAGGAGGAGAATAGAGGAGCAGGAGAATAGAGGAGCAGGAGAATAGAGGAGCAGGAGAATAGAGGAGCAGGAGAATAGAGGAGCAGGAGAATAGAGGAGCAGGAGAATAGAGGAGCAGGAGAATAGAGGAGCAGGAGAATAGAGGAGCAGGAGAATAGAGGAGCAGGAGAATAGAGGAGGAGGAGAATGGAGGAGGAGGAGAATAGAGGAGGAGGAGAATAGAGGAGGAGGAGAATAGAGGAGGAGGAGAATAGAGGAGGAGGAGAATAGAGGAGGAGGAGAATAGAGGAGGAGGAGAATAGAGGAGGAGAATAGAGGAGGAGGAGAATAGAGGAGGAGGAGAATAGAGGAGGAGAATAGAGGAGGAGAATAGAGGAGGAGCAGAATGGAGGAGGAGCAGAATGGAGGAGGAGCAGAATGGAGGAGGAGCAGAATGGAGGAGGAGCAGAATGGAGGAGGAGCATAGAGGAGGAGGAGCATAGAGGAGGAGGAGCATAGAGGAGGAGGAGCATAGAGGAGGAGGAGCATAGAGGAGGAGGAGCATAGAGGAGGAGGAGCATAGAGGAGGAGGAGCATGGAGGAGGAGGAGCATAGAGGAGGAGGAGCATGGAGGAGGAGGAGCATGGAGGAGGAGGAGCATGGAGGAGGAGGAGAATGGAGGAGGAGGAGAATGGAGGAGAAGGAGAATAGAGGAGCAGGAGAATGGAGGAGGAGGAGAATGGAGGAGGAGGAGAATGGAGGAGGAGGAGAATAGAGGAGGAGAATAGAGGAGGAGAATAGAGGAGGAGGAGAATAGAGGAGGAGGAGAATAGAGGAGGAGGAGAATAGAGGAGGAGGAGAATGGAGGAGGAGGAGAATGGAGGAGAAGGAGAATAGAGGAGCAGGAGAATGGAGGAGGAGGAGAATAGAGGAGCAGGAGAATAGAGGAGGAGGAGAATAGAGGAGGAGGAGAATAGAGGAGGAGGAGAATAGAGGAGGAGGAGAATAGAGGAGGAGGAGAATAGAGGAGGAGGAGAATAGAGGAGGAGGAGAATAGAGGAGGAGGAGAATGGAGGAGGAGGAGAATGGAGGAGGAGGAGAATGGAGGAGAAGGAGAATAGAGGAGCAGGAGAATGGAGGAGGAGGAGAATAGAGGAGCAGGAGAATGGAGGAGGAGGAGAATAGAGGAGGAGGAGAATAGAGGAGGAGGAGAATAGAGGAGGAGGAGAATGGAGGAGGAGGAGAATGGAGGAGGAGGAGAATGGAGGAGGAGGAGAATAGAGGAGGAGGAGAATGTTTGAACATTGGAATCAGTACGTAAAACAGTTCATGTATTATTGCGCAACAGGTTTGTTATATAATATAGACAAGGGAACTCCTCTGCAACCAGGGAAGTTCTCCACTCCTAAAGGACCTTTTGTCCACAAAGCTATGGATTTCATAGACATGATAGAGTGAGAAGAAAGAGATACTGCCTGGTGATAATTGACAGGTTTACCAGGTGGGTGGAACCATCCAACTGCGTTGCGCGAACAGTTGCAAAATTGCTAGTTAGGAAAATTATACTCAGGTTCGGAGTGCCTGAGTATAATATACACACCTATAATATACACACCTATTAAAAACAGACCTTTTGTTGAACAGTTGATTGAAGCTATTGTTAAGGTTGAGGCCCACATGGGTTGGTGTGATAATGATAGTATTGGTAACAGCAGAGCTGATGAGGACACATTGGCTGTTTCCCTTTATCACACACATGGGTTGGTGTGATAATGATAGAATTGGTAACAGCAGAGCTGATGAGGAGGACACATTGGCTGTTTCCCTTTATCACACACATGGGTTGGTGTGATAATGATAGAATTGGTAACAGCATAGCTGATGAGGAGGACACATTGGCTGTTTCCCTTTATCACACACATGCATTTTATTCTTTTAGTCGTTTGTATCATTTGAAACTCCTGATCTTGAGAAACAGCAGCAGCTGATATTCTCAATCACCAGGTGTGGAGGGAGAGAGGCTCTCTGTCCTCGGTCTGGATTATGGCTCCATCTTTTGTCTGGTATGCCCTGTTACCATCAACCATGGTTTTATTATTTGCCGATTGATTCATGGAGTGAGCCATTCGTCAAAAGGGGGATATGAGAGGAGAATAGAGGAGGAGGAGAATAGAGGAGGAGGAGAATAGAGGAGCAGGAGAATAGAGGAGCAGGAGAATAGAGGAGGAGGAGAATAGAGGAGGAGGAGAATAGAGGAGAAGGAGAATAGAGGAGAAGGAGAATAGAGGAGGAGGAGAATAGAGGAGGAGGAGAATAGAGGAGGAGCAGAATGGAGGAGGAGCATAGAGGAGGAGCAGAATGGAGGAGGAGCAGAATGGAGGAGGAGCAGAATGGAGGAGGAGCAGAATGGAGGAGGAGCAGAATGGAGGAGGAGCAGAATGGAGGAGGAGCATAGAGGAGGAGGAGCATAGAGGAGGAGGAGCATAGAGGAGGAGGAGCATAGAGGAGGAGGAGCATAGAGGAGGAGGAGCATAGAGGAGGAGGAGCATAGAGGAGGAGGAGCATAGAGGAGGAGGAGCATAGAGGAGGAGGAGCATAGAGGAGGAGGAGCATAGAGGAGGAGGAGCATAGAGGAGGAGGAGCATAGAGGAGGAGGAGCATAGAGGAGGAGGAGCATGGAGGAGGAGGAGCATGGAGGAGGAGGAGCATGGAGGAGGAGGAGAATGGAGGAGGAGGAGAATAGAGGAGAAGGAGAATAGAGGAGGAGAATAGAGGAGGAGAATAGAGGAGGAGGAGAATAGAGGAGGAGGAGAATAGAGGAGGAGAATAGAGGAGGAGGAGAATAGAGGAGGAGGAGAATAGAGGAGGAGGAGAATAGAGGAGGAGGAGAATAGAGGAGGAGGAGAATAGAGGAGGAGGAGAATAGAGGAGGAGGAGAATGGAGGAGGAGGAGAATGGAGGAGAAGGAGAATAGAGGAGCAGGAGAATGGAGGAGGAGGAGAATAGAGGAGGAGGAGAATAGAGGAGGAGGAGAATAGAGGAGGAGGAGAATAGAGGAGGAGGAGAATAGAGGAGGAGGAGAATAGAGGAGGAGGAGAATGGAGGAGGAGGAGAATAGAGGAGGAGGAGAATGTTTGAACATTGGAATCAGTACGTAAAACAGTTCATGTATTATTGCGCAACAGGTTTGTTATATAATATAGACAAGGGAACTCCTCTGCAACCAGGGAAGTTCTCCACTCCTAAAGGACCTTTTGTCCACAAAGCTATGGATTTCATAGACATGATAGAGTGAGAAGAAAGAGATACTGCCTGGTGATAATTGACAGGTTTACCAGGTGGGTGGAACCATCCAACTGCGTTGCGCGAACAGTTGCAAAATTGCTAGTTAGGAAAATTATACTCAGGTTCGGAGTGCCTGAGGTTTGTCTGCAGACAATGGGATCATCTCATAGGAGATGTGGTTGCCCAAATGGCCAAAATGATGGGTGTTGACCAGAAGTTTGTGTCCATCTCTCAACCGCGGAGTAACAAGAGTTACTGAGGGCTAATAAGAACCTGAAATGCTCCCTTGCCAAACTATGTCATTCCACAGGAATGACATGGGTAGAGGGATCACCTCCTGTCCTCTTGAAAATACACAGCAGCCTTAACAAAGGTATTGGGTGTACACCTTATGAAATGTTAACAAGACGACCAATGAACACCCCAGGGGTGAAACCTATGACTGACCGATAGATAGACACAACTGAGATATAGTGTGACCCTCTTGAGTACATGAAGGAAGTAACTTCTGTTGTCAGTTTTCTCCACTCTCACACTAGGAGAGCAGCAGAACCAGTCCCAGGTGAAGACCCTGACGACCCATAAACGTTGGAGAATGGGTGAAACTCAGGGTCCACATGCGAAAATGGAACCAACCACGATGGATGGGTCTGTTCCAGGTAACCATGGTAACACCAACAGCCCTGCAGGCAGAGGAGAGGTCCGGTTAGCATCATCTCTCCCACTGCAAGCATCTCCCAGAGTGGGAGCCATGGATGAGCGACTGGAGGGACGGAGAGCAGGGCCCCTAGGACATCTGAAGGAGGAAGAAGGTCCGAGCCAAAGGACAGGAGCAGAAGGCCAAGGTCAAAGGTCAGAAGAACCAACAGAGGGTTCAGCCACAGAACCTGAAGAATCATCAGATGTCCAGGAAACCATCATACACACTCTATGGTGGTGAAACAAGAAAATCACAACCATGGAAAAACACATGCAGGGTATTTGTTGCTCTCCAAATCTACCCGTTCCCTTTGTGGACGGGGATGTGGAGAATAATACATGGGTGAAAGCAGTGACATACATAGGATTACAGGGGAAGGGGAACACATCTGGCACACGGGCAATGATTTTCCATAAACACACCTCCACAGCCTTTCTGTGGGAAAGACAGGTAGTACTAATTTAAAAGAATGATTTTGGATGTTAATTAAATCCATTTTATGCAAAGGAACAATACCAGGGATCGACAAAGAAACAGCAATAATACTATTCTGATGTTGGTCACTAGGGGGAAGGAAGCAGCATGGGAAGATGGATTAACAACAATAATACTATTCTGATGTTGGTCACTAGGGGGAAGGAAGCAGCATGGGAAGGTGGATTAACAACAATAATACTATTCTGATGTTGGTCACTAGGGGGAAGGAAGCAACATGGGAAGGTGGATTAACAACAATAATACTATTCTGATGTTGGTCACTAGGGGGAAGGAAGCAGCATGGGAAGGTGGATTAACAACAATAATACTATTCTGATGTTGGTCACTAGGGGGAAGGAAGCAACATGGGAAGGTGGATTAACAACAATAATACTATTCTGATGTTGGTCACTAGGGGGAAGGAAGCAGCACGGGAAGGTGGATTAACAACAATAATACTATTCTGATGTTGGTCACTAGGGGGAAGGAAGCAGCATGGGAAGGTGGATTAACAACAATAATACTATTCTGATGTTGGTCACTAGGGGGAAGGAAGCAGCATGGGAAGGTGGATTAACAACAATAATACTATTCTGATGTTGGTCACTAGGGGGAAGGAAGCAGCATGGGAAGGTGGATTTAACAACAATAATACTATTCTGATGTTGGTCACTAGGGGGAAGGAAGCAGCATGGGAAGGTGGATTAACAGCAATAATACTATTGTGATGTTGGTCACTAGGGGGAAGGAAGCAGCATGGGAAGGTGGATTAACAACAATAATACTATTCTGATGTTGGTCACTGGGGGGAAGGAAGCAGCATGGGAAGGTGGATTAACAACAATAATACTATTCTGATGTTGGTCACTAGGGGGAAGGAAGCAGCATGGGAAGGTGGATTAAAAACAATAATACTATTCTGATGTTGGTCACTAGGGGGAAGGAAGCAGCATGGGAAGGTGGATTAACAACAATAATACTATTCTGATGTTGGTCACTAGGGGGAGGAAGCAGCATGGGAAGGTGGATTAACAACAATTATACTATTCTGATGTTGGTCACTAGGGGGAAGGAAGCAGCATGGGAAGGTGGATTAACAACAATACTACTATTCTGATGTTGGTCACTAGGGGGAAGGAAGCAGCATGGGAAGGTGGATTAACAACAATAATACTATTCTGATGTTGATCACTAGGGGGGAGGAAGCAGCATGGGAAGGTGGATTAACAACAATAATACTATTCTGATGTTGGTCACTAGGGGGGAGGAAGCAGCATGGTAAGGTGGATTAACAACAATAATACTATTCTGATGTTGGTCACTAGGGGGAAGGAAGCAGCATGGGAAGGTGGATTAACAACAATAATACTATTCTGATGTTGGTCACTAGGGGGAAGGAAGCAGCATGGGAAGGTGGATTAACAACAATAATACTATTCTGATGTTGGTCACTAGGGGGAAGGAAGCAGAATGGGAAGGTGGATTAACAACAATAATACTATTCTGATGTTGGTCACTAGGGGGAAGGAAGCAGCATGGGAAGGTGGATTAACAACAATAATACTATTCTGATGTTGGTCACTAGGGGGAAGGAAGCAACATGGGAAGGTGGATTAACAACAATAATACTATTCTGATGTTGGTCACTAGGGGGAAGGAAGCAGCATGGGAAGGAGGATTAACAACAATAATACTATTCTGATGTTGGTCACTAGGGGGAAGGAAGCAGCACGGGAAGGTGGATTAACAACAATAATACTATTCTGATGTTGGTCACTAGGGGGAAGGAAGCAGCATGGGAAGGTGGATTAACAACAATAATACTATTCTGATGTTGGTCACTAGGGGGAAGGAAGCAGCATGGGAAGGTGGATTAACAACAATAATACTATTCTGATGTTGGTCACTAGGGGGAAGGAAGCAGCATGGGAAGGTGGATTAACAACAATAATACTATTCTGATGTTGGTCACTAGGGGGAAGGAAGCAGCATGGGAAGGTGGATTAACAACAATAATACTATTCTGATGTTGGTCACTAGGGGGAAGGAAGCAACATGGGAAGGTGGATTAACAACAATAATACTATTCTGATGTTGGTCACTAGGGGGAAGGAAGCAGCATGGGAAGGTGGATTAACAACAATAATACTATTCTTATGTTGGTCACTAGGGGGAAGGAAGCAGCATGGGAAGGTGGATTAACAACAATAATACTATTCTGATGTTGGTCACTAGGTGGAAGGAAGCAGCATGGGAAGGAGCAGTGTAGCCTATAGGTTAGACACTGACTGGACTAGATATTACTCTAACTGAGCAGTGTAGTCTATAGGATATACACTGAGTGGACTAGATATTACTCTAACTGAGCAGTGTAGTCTACAGGTTATACACTGAGTAGACTAGATATTACTCTAAATGAGCAGTGTAGTCTATAGGTTATACACTGAGTGGACTATATATTAAATATTACTCTAAATGAGCAGTGTAGTCTATAGGTTATACACTGAGTAGACTAGATATTACTCTAACTGAGCAGTGTAGTCTATAGGTTATACACTGAGTGGACTAGATATTACTCTAACTGAGCAGTGTAGCCTACAGGGTACACACTGAGTGGACAAGATATTACTCTAACTGAGCAGTGTAGTCTACAGGTTATACACTGAGTAGACTAGATATTACTCTAACTGAGCAGTGTAGTCTATAGGTTACACACTGAGTGGACTAGATATTACTCTAACTGAGCAGTGTAGTCTATAGGTTATTGTTACGAATCCCTTTGGCCCGACAATCTAGGGGGGATGGTAATGGGACCCGTAACACAACTCATGCAAATTATTATAGTGACAACGTAACAGTGAGAACAAAAATAACCACAGACAACTAAATTACTACCGTCAAACACTCAAGGTTTATTTAAAAACACACGGTAATGGGGGGAGCAGGAAAAGGGGCTGAGCGGGACCCAAGGAATGAAAGAATAATCCAAAAACACCCCTAAGCTAGACTAGCCTACTTCACAAACAGCTAACTAACTAACCAAAAATACAGGGGGTGGTCCGCCCAGTTCTAACTAGTGTTTATATAACAAAGTTTACCTACGGGTAGTGTATGCCCAAGGGCGACTTGTCTGGTTACCCCCTTTTCCCACCATCAAACAAACACTCAAACACCATAACCAAAACAATACTCACAGGTGGGGACAAAGTGACATGTAGATGCAAACACACAAGCGATCTACAGACAGAAGGCATTTACAAAAGAGATTGAGCTGGGGAGAAAACAACTGACAGGGGTTTTAAACCAAGGGAAAGGGACTGTGATTGGGTAAGGGAAAAGGAGCAGGTGTCTTCCGATTAGCGACTGATTGATGACTGATTGGGGAATGATTATTGTCACCTGTGAGTAGGGGAGAAGGAGAGAAAAGAAATACACACAGGATACACACAGAACACTTGTATCCGTAACAGTTATACACTGAGTGGACTAGATATTACTCTAACTGAGCAGTGTAGTCTAGGTTATACACTGAGTGGACAAGATATTACTCTAACTGAGCAGTGTAGTCTACAGGTTATACACTGAGTGGACAAGATATTACTCTAACTGAGCAGTGTAGCCTACAGGTTATACACTGAGTGGACTAGATATTACTCTAACTGAGCAGTGTAGCCTACAGGTTATACACTGAGTGGACTAGATATGACTCTAACTGAGCAGTGTAGTCTATAGGTTATATACTGAGTGGACTAGATATTACTCTAACTGAGCAGTGTAGTCGATAGGATATACACTGAGTGGACTAGATATTACTCTAACTGAGCAGTGTAGTCTATAGGTTATACACTGAGTGGACTAGATATTACTCTAACTGAGCAGTGTAGTCTATAGGATATACACTGAGTGGACTAGATATTACTCTAACTGAGCAGTGTAGTCTATAGGTTATACACTGAGTGGACTAGATATTACTCTAACTGAGCAGTGTAGTCTATAGGTTATACACTGAGTGGACTAGATATTACTCTAACTGAGCAGTGTAGTCTACAGGTTATACACTGAGTGGACTAGATATTACTCTAACTGAGCAGTGTAGTCTACAGGTTATACACTGAGTGGACTAGATATTACTCTAACTGAGCAGTGTAGCCTATAGGTTATACACTGAGTGGACTAGATATTACTCTAACTGAGCAGTGTAGTCTATAGGTTATACACTGAGTGGACTAGATATTACTCTAACTGAGCAGTGTAGTCTACAGGTTATACACTGAGTGGACAAGATATTACTCTAACTGAGCAGTGTAGCCTACAGGTTATACACTGAGTGGACTAGATATTACTCTAACTGAGCAGTGTAGCCTACAGGTTATACACTGAGTGGACTAGATATTACTCTAACTGAGCAGTGTAGTCTATAGGTTATACACTGAGTGGACTAGATATTACTCTACCTGAGCAGTGTAGTCTACAGGTTATACACTGAGTGGACAAAATATTAAGGACTCCTTCCCAATATTGAGTTCCCCCCCCCACACTTTTGTCCTCAGAACAGCCTCAATTCATCGGGTCATGGATTCTACAAGGTGTTGAACGCGTTCCACAGGGATGCTGGCCCATGTTGACTCCAACACTCCAATGTGTCCAGTTGGCTGGATGTCCTTTGGGTGGTGGAACATGACCGTGAAAAACCCAGCGGCGTTGCAGTTCTTGACACAAACCGGTGTGCATGGCACCTACTACCATACCCATTCAAATGTACTTAAAAATGTTGTGTTGCTCATTCCCCCTCTTAATAGCACACAGACACAATCCGTGTCTCAATTGTCTCCAGGCTTAAAATCCTTCTTTAACCTGTCCCGTCCCCTTCATCTACAAGTAACATCAATAAGGGATCATAGCTATTACCTGGATTCACCTGGTCAGTTTGTCATGGACAGAAAGGAGTCCTTAATGTTTTGTGTAAATGGCACAATAATTATACATTGATGGATTGTTTTATGAAGCCTATTGTTTTCTCTTTATACAACCTGTCATCTACCCACCTGGGGACTGAGGGTGATGAGAGAACCCCCACATCACTAGCTTCTCTTTATTCAACCTGCCATCTACCCACCTGGGGACTGAGGGTTATGAGAGAACCCCCACATCACTAGCTTCTCTTTATACAACCTGCCATCTACCCACCTGGGGACTGAGGGTTATGAGAGAACCCCCACATCACTAGCTTCTCTTTATACAACCTGCCATCTACCCACCTGGGGACTGAGGGTTATGAGAGAACCCCCACATCACTAGCTTCTCTTTATACAACCTGCCATCTACCCACCTGGGGACTGAGGGTTATGAGAGAACCCCCACATCACTAGCTTCTCTTTATACAACCTGCCATCTACCCACCTGGGGACTGAGGGTTATGAGAGAACCCCCACATCACTAGCTTCTCTTTATACAACCTGCCATCTACCCACCTGGGGACTGAGGGTTATGAGAGAACCCCCACATCACTAGCTTCTCTTTATACAACCTGCCATCTACCCACCTGGGGACTGAGGGTTATGAGAGAACCCCCACATCACTAGCTTCTCTTTATTCAACCTGCCATCTACCCACCTGGGGACTGAGGGTTATGAGAGAACCCCCACATCACTAGCTTCTCTTTATACAACCTGCCATCTACCCACCTGGGGACTGAGGGTTATGAGAGAACCCCCACATCACTAGCTTCTCTTTATACAACCTGCCATCTACCCACCTGGGGACTGAGGGTTATGAGAGAACCCCCACATCACTAGCTTCTCTTTATACAACCTGCCATCTACCCACCTGGGGACTGAGGGTTATGAGAGAACCCCCACATCACTAGCTTCTCTTTATACAACCTGCCATCTACCCACCTGGGGACTGAGGGCTATGAGAGAACCCCCACATCACTAGCTTCTCTTTATTCAACCTTCCATCTACCCACCTGGGGACTGAGGGTTATGAGAGAACCCCCACATCACTAGCTTCTCTTTATACAACCTGCCATCTACCCACCTGGGGACTGAGGGTTATGAGAGAACCCCCACATCACTAGCTTCTCTTTATACAACCTGCCATCTACCCACCTGGGGACTGAGGGTTATGAGAGAACCCCCACATCACTAGCTTCTCTTTATACAACCTGCCATCTACCCACCTGGGGACTGAGGGTTATGAGAGAACCCCCACATCACTAGCTTCTCTTTATACAACCTGCCATCTACCCACCTGGGGACTGAGGGTTATGAGAGAACCCCCACATCACTAGCTTCTCTTTATACAACCTGCCATCTACCCACCTGGGGACTGAGGGTTATGAGAGGACCCCCACATCACTAGCTTCTCTTTATACAACCTGCCATCTACCCACCTGGGGACTGAGGGTTATGAGGGAACCCCCACATCACTAGCTTCTCTTTATTCAACCTGCCATCTACCCACCTGGGGACTGAGGGTTATGAGAGAACCCCCACATCACTAGCTTCTCTTTATACAACCTGCCATCTACCCACCTGGAGACTGAGGGTTATGAGAGAACCCCCACATCACTAGCTTGTATGTTCTGCAGCCTTGTAAAGATAAGGAGGGGATGACTGGGAGGCAGGTTGGTATTTATTGTCATGAATCTTGTTCTGGAGGCAGTTCAGCAAAGTGGTCACTAGCTGGAACAGGCACAAAGTAATACAATCTGATTTTAATCCTAACCTCAACCCAACCACACTGCTAATCCTTCCCTTAAATTAAGACCATAAAATAACATTATTTTCCACAGCCAATTTTGACATTACAGCTGGCATATCTAGAGGAAATCTCGCAGTTCTGCCTCCAGGTCAAGATTCATGACACACATCAACCTGCGACTGGCAGAGGCAATGAAGAATCAATAACGAAATTGTTTTTACAATTAAAATGCTTTTTTCTTGTTTCAAGTATGTTTTATTATGAAAAGTACAATATATCCTTGTATACTTGTACAACTATGGAGCATATGTCCATATATAATTGTACAATTTGTTATTCAACATTAAAGACATACAACAAATGATCACATTGGTATTTTAACGGTGTTATTGTAAGAGTTTAAATGTTTAAACAGAGGATCCATCTAAAACAGTATAAAACAAGTGCAGTATGTTCTGAGAATGTTACTTTAACGTCAACTCATAACGTCACACTATAACATGGGAGTCTTGTGGAAAGACTGCATGTTGTTTTGGGTGGATTGAGTGACGTCTTCATCAACATTTGCAGAATATTCCTGTAATATTTTCACCTCTTGTCAGACGCCAACAGCCTAGTCGGCTGCAGACATTCATAAGGTGTTCAAGTCGTTTATTTGCCATTTGCAGGTATTAAAAGTAAAACATCCATTGTAATTCCTTGTTGGAGCTCTCTCACATACAGTGGGGAGAACAAGTATTTGAAACACTGCCGATTTTGCAGGTTTTTCTACTTACAAAGCATGTAGAGGTCTGTAATTTGTATCATAGGTACACTTCAACTGTGAGAGACTGAATCTAAAACAAAAATCCAGAAAATCACATTGTATGACTTTTAAGTAATTCATTAGCATTTTATTGCATGACATAAGTATTTGATCACCTACCAACCAGTAAGAATTCCGGCTCTCACAGACCTGTTAGTTTTTCTTTAAGAAGCCCTCCTGTTCTTCACTCATTACCTGTATTAACTGCACCTGTTTGAACTCGTTACCTGTATAAAAGACACCTGTCCACACACTCAATCAAACAGACTCCAACCTCTCCAAGATGGCCAAGACCAGAGAGCTGTGTAAGGACATCAGGGATAACATTGTAGACCTGCACAAGGCTGGGATGTGCTACAGGACAATAGGCAAGCAGCTTGGTGAGAAGGCAACAACTGTTGGCGCAATTATTAGAAAATGGAAGAAGTTCAAGATGACGGTCAATCACCCTCGGTCTGGGGCTCCATGCAAGATCTCACCTCGTGGGGCATCAATAATCATTAGGAAGGTGAGGGATCACACGTGTGTGTGTGTGTGTGTTTGTGTTTGTGTGTGTGTCCAGCGTGTGTGTTCAGTGTGTGTGTGTCCAGTGTGTGTGTCCAGTGTGTGTGTGTGAGTCCAGCGTGTGTGTGTGTGTGTGTGTGTGTGTGCGTGTGTGTGTGTGTGTGCATGTGCGTGCGTGTGTTCAGTTTGTGTGTGCGTGTTCAGTGTGTGTCCAGTGTTTGTGTGTTTGTCCAGCGCGTGTGTCCAGTGTGTGTGTTTCCAGTGTGTGTGTGCGTTTCAAGTGTGTGTGTGTGTGTGCGTGTCGTGTGTGTGTGTGTGCATGTCAAGTGTGTCCAGTGTGTGTGTGTGTCCATTTCTGTGTGTGTGTGTGTGTGTGTGTGTATCAGTGTGTGTGTGTATCAGTGTGTGTGTGTATCAGTGTGTGTGTGTATCAGTGTGTGTGTGTATCAGTGTGTGTGTGTATCAGTGTGTGTGTGTATCAGTGTGTGTGTGTATCAGTGTGTGTGTGTATCAGTGTGTGTGTGTGTCAGTGTGTGTGTCAGTGTGTGTGTCTGTGTGTGTGTATCAGTGTGTGTGTGTGTCAGTGTGTGTATCAGTGTGTGTGTGTCAGTGTGTGTGTCTGTGTGTGTGTGTCTGTGTGTGTGTGTGTCAGGTTTTTATTTACAGGGACACTGAGGACTCAACTTGAACCCTAAACCCTGGAGAGAGGGGCTCAGTGAATGTGGAGGTGAATGTGATCAGGTGGGTCAGTGTGTCAGAGGAGGCTCTATAGAAGGACAGAGTGCCGGCTGGCCAGTCCAGATACACTCCTACTCTGTGGGAGCTGGAGGGGCGGACGTCTATGGTAGTGAGATTATTATTGTGACAGGCAGAGTAACTGTTGTCAGAGCAGAACAGACTCCAGGACTTGTCATTCCATCCAATCCCAGAGTCATTAACCCCTCCTCTCCTGTTGATTCCTTTATATGTCACTCCTATACCAGCCCCTCTCCCACTCCACTCTACCTCCCAGTAACAGCGCCCAGTCAGACCCTCTCTACACAGCACCTGTTCACAGCCCTCAAATCTCTCTGGGTGATCAGGATACGGCTGCTCCTCTGTCCTCCATGTCACCTTTCTGTTCTCCTCAGACAGAGAGAGGAGTCTGTTTACTGTGTTTGGGTCCAGTGTGAGATCACAGACATCTGATGGATGAAACCAGACACAATATTAGAAATCATCATCATTCACATTAGAATGTTAACTCACTTTTCACTAATTCATTTAATGTAGATGTTTCTAGGTATCAAAAGGAGAAGTGAAGGTAACTTGAGACTTGTTGAATGATCATATGTTATACTGTATGGTAATATAAAACACACTTATTCCCATTAATTACACACACACACACACACACACACACACACACACACACACACACACACACACACACACACACACACACACACACACACACACACACACAGAGACACATTGTCGAAGCAACTCTTTGTAAACGTTGGTGTCCCTGATTTCTGCTTCTGTAGAACTACAGCTGATATTTAATATGACCAAGTAAGTAATGATGGTGGTCTTTGACTTTGACTTAACTTGAATTAAGACTTATTCTTAGTCATATTCTTCACAGCAGTCAACACTCACATTTTCTAAGCCCAGGTTTCATTGTGTTCTCTCCACCATGTTCCACACTGTAGCGGTAAGCAGAAGAACAGACAGTCATTGAGGGATACACCTGAACTCACACACACACACACACACACACACACACACACACACACACACACACACACACACACACACACACACACACACAGTCAGCATATATCTTTGTCCAAGTGGTGATCAGAATGTTTGTCTTAACTAGCCTGATAAGTCAAACATGTCTGAAATGAGCATTAACATAAACCCTCTACATACTTGAGTTTCTCCAGTCTGCAGTGTGGATCCTCCAGTCCAGCAGAGAGCAGTCTGACTCCTGAGTCTCCTGGGTGATTGTAGCTCAGGTCCAGCTCTCTCAGGTGTGAGGGGTTTGACCTCAGAGCTGAGACCAGAGAAGCACAGCCTTCCTCTGTGACTAGACAGCCTGACAGCCTGCAAAGAGTCAAATCATATTAAAATCACACTGATATTCTTTGGTGGTGAAAATAGTGGCAGTATATTTTTCTCCATATTCATGTCACACACTGATCTGTTTCACCTGTCTTGTGATTGTCTCCACCCCCTCCAGGTGTCGCTTATTTCCCTGGTGTATATATCCCTGTGTTTCCCTGGTGTATATATCCCTGTGTTTCCCTGGTGTATATATCCCTGTGTTTCCCTGGTGTATATATCCCTGTGTTTCCCTGGTGTATATATCCCTGTGTTTCCCTGGTGTATATATCCCTGTGTTTCCCTGGTGTATATATCCCTGTGTATCCCTGGTGTATATATCCCTGTGTTTCCCTGGTGTATATCCCTGTGTTTCCCTGGTGTATATATCCCTGTGTTTCCCTGGTGTATATATCCCTGTTTCCCTGGTGTATATATCCCTGTGTTTCCCTGGTGTATATATCCCTGTGTTTCCCTGGTGTATATATCCCTGTTTCCCTGGTGTATATATCCCTGTGTTTCCCTGGTGTGTATATCCCTGTGTTTCCCTGGTGTATATATCCCTGTGTTTCCCTGGTGTATATATCCCTGTGTTTCCCTGGTGTATATATCCCTGTGTTTCCCTGGTGTATATCCCTGTGTTTCCCTGGTGTATATATCCCTGTGTTTCCCTGGTGTATATCCCTGTGTTTCCCTGGTGTATATATCCCTGTGTTTACCTGGTGTATATATCCCAGTGTTTCCCTGGTGTATATATCCCTGTGTTTCCCTGGTGTATATATCCCTGTGTTTCCCTGGTGTATATCCCTGTGTTTCCCTGGTGCATATATCCCTGTGTTTCCCTGGTGTATATATCCCTGTGTTTCCCTGGTGTATATATCCCTGTGTTTCCCTGGTGTATATATCCCTGTGTTTCCCTGATGTATTTATCCCTGTGTTTCCCTGGTGTATATATCCCTGTGTTTCCCTGGTGTATATATCCCTGTGTTTCCCTGGTGTATATATCCCTGTGTTTCCCTGGTGTATATATCCCTGTGTTTCCCTGGTGTATATATCCCTGTGTTTCCCTGGTGTATATATCCCTGTGTTTCCCTGGTGTATATATCCCTGTGTTTCCCTGGTGTATATATCCCTGTGTTTCCCTGGTGTATATATCCCTGTGTTTCCCTGATGTATTTATCCCTGTGTTTCCCTGGTGTATATATCCCTGTGTTTCCCTGGTGTATATATCCCTGTGTTTCCCTGATGTATTTATCCCTGTGTTTCCCTGGTGTATATATCCCTGTGTTTCCCTGGTGTATATATCCCTGTGTTTCCCTGGTGTATATATCCCTGTGTTTCCCTGGTGTATATATCCCTGTGTTTCCCTGGTGTATATATCCCTGTGTTTCCCTGGTGTATATATCCTTGTGTTTCCCTGGTGTATATATCCCTGTGTTTCCCTGGTGTATATATCCTTGTGTTTCCCTGGTGTATATATCCCTGGTGTATATATCCCTGTGTTTCCCTGGTGTATATATCCTTGTGTTTCCCTGGTGTATATATCCTTGTGTTTCCCTGGTGTATATATCCCTGGTGTATATATCCCTGTGTTTCCCTGGTGTATATATCCTTGTGTTTCCCTGGTGTATATATCCCTGTGTTTCCCTGGTGTATATATCCCTGTGTTTCCCTGGTGTATATCCCTGTGTTTCCCTGGTGTATATATCCCTGTGTTTCCCTGGTGTATATATCCCTGTGTTTCCCTGGTGTATATATCCCTGTGTTTCCCTGGTGTATTTATCCCTGTGTTTCCCTGGTGTATTTATCCCTGTGTTTCCCTGGTGTATATATCCCTGTGTTTCCCTGGTGTATATATCCCTGTGTTTCCCTGGTGTATATATCCCTGTGTTTCCCTGGTGTATATATCCCTGTGTTTCCCTGGTGTATATCCCTGTGTTTCCCTGGTGCATATATCCCTGTGTTTCCCTGGTGTATATATCCCTGTGTTTCCCTGGTGTATATATCCCTGTGTTTCCCTGGTGTATATATCCCTGTGTTTCCCTGATGTATTTATCCCTGTGTTTCCCTGGTGTATATATCCCTGTGTTTCCCTGGTGTATATATCCCTGTGTTTCCCTGGTGTATATATCCCTGTGTTTCCCTGGTGTATATATCCCTGTGTTTCCCTGGTGTATATATCCCTGTGTTTCCCTGGTGTATATATCCCTGTGTTTCCCTGGTGTATATATCCCTGTGTTTCCCTGGTGTATATATCCCTGTGTTTCCCTGATGTATTTATCCCTGTGTTTCCCTGGTGTATATATCCCTGTGTTTCCCTGGTGTATATATCCCTGTGTTTCCCTGGTGTATATATCCCTGTGTTTCCCTGGTGTATATATCCCTGTGTTTCCCTGGTGTATATATCCCTGTGTTTCCCTGGTGTATATATCCTTGTGTTTCCCTGGTGTATATATCCCTGTGTTTCCCTGGTGTATATATCCTTGTGTTTCCCTGGTGTATATATCCCTGGTGTATATATCCCTGTGTTTCCCTGGTGTATATATCCTTGTGTTTCCCTGGTGTATATATCCTTGTGTTTCCCTGGTGTATATATCCCTGGTGTATATATCCCTGTGTTTCCCTGATGTATTTATCCCTGTGTTTCCCTGGTGTATATATCCCTGTGTTTCCCTGGTGTATATATCCCTGTGTTTCCCTGATGTATTTATCCCTGTGTTTCCCTGGTGTATATATCCCTGTGTTTCCCTGGTGTATATATCCCTGTGTTTCCCTGGTGTATATATCCCTGTGTTTCCCTGGTGTATATATCCCTGTGTTTCCCTGGTGTATATATCCCTGTGTTTCCCTGGTGTATATATCCTTGTGTTTCCCTGGTGTATATATCCCTGTGTTTCCCTGGTGTATATATCCTTGTGTTTCCCTGGTGTATATATCCCTGGTGTATATATCCCTGTGTTTCCCTGGTGTATATATCCTTGTGTTTCCCTGGTGTATATATCCTTGTGTTTCCCTGGTGTATATATCCCTGGTGTATATATCCCTGTGTTTCCCTGGTGTATATATCCTTGTGTTTCCCTGGTGTATATATCCCTGTGTTTCCCTGGTGTATATATCCCTGTGTTTCCCTGGTGTATATCCCTGTGTTTCCCTGGTGTATATATCCCTGTGTTTCCCTGGTGTATATATCCCTGTGTTTCCCTGGTGTATATATCCCTGTGTTTCCCTGGTGTATATATCCCTGTGTTTCCCTGGTGTATTTATCCCTGTGTTTCCCTGGTGTATTTATCCCTGTGTTTCCCTGGTGTATATATCCCTGTGTTTCCCTGGTGTATATATCCCTGTGTTTCCCTGGTGTATATATCCCTGTGTTTCCCTGGTGTATATCCCTGTGTTTCCCTGGTGCATATATCCCTGTGTTTCCCTGGTGTATATATCCCTGTGTTTCCCTGGTGTATATATCCCTGTGTTTCCCTGGTGTATATATCCCTGTGTTTCCCTGATGTATTTATCCCTGTGTTTCCCTGGTGTATATATCCCTGTGTTTCCCTGGTGTATATATCCCTGTGTTTCCCTGGTGTATATATCCCTGTGTTTCCCTGGTGTATATATCCCTGTGTTTCCCTGGTGTATATATCCCTGTGTTTCCCTGGTGTATATATCCCTGTGTTTCCCTGGTGTATATATCCCTGTGTTTCCCTGGTGTATATATCCCTGTGTTTCCCTGATGTATTTATCCCTGTGTTTCCCTGGTGTATATATCCCTGTGTTTCCCTGGTGTATATATCCCTGTGTTTCCCTGGTGTATATATCCCTGTGTTTCCCTGGTGTATATATCCCTGTGTTTCCCTGGTGTATATATCCCTGTGTTTCCCTGGTGTATATATCCTTGTGTTTCCCTGGTGTATATATCCCTGTGTTTCCCTGGTGTATATATCCTTGTGTTTCCCTGGTGTATATATCCCTGGTGTATATATCCCTGTGTTTCCCTGGTGTATATATCCTTGTGTTTCCCTGGTGTATATATCCTTGTGTTTCCCTGGTGTATATATCCCTGGTGTATATATCCCTGTGTTTCCCTGGTGTATATATCCTTGTGTTTCCCTGGTGTATATATCCCTGTGTTTCCCTGGTGTATATATCCCTGTGTTTCCCTGGTGTATATCCCTGTGTTTCCCTGGTGTATATATCCCTGTGTTTCCCTGGTGTATATATCCCTGTGTTTCCCTGGTGTATATATCCCTGTGTTTCCCTGGTGTATATATCCCTGTGTTTCCCTGGTGTATTTATCCCTGTGTTTCCCTGGTGTATTTATCCCTGTGTTTCCCTGGTGTATATATCCCTGTGTTTCCCTGGTGTATATATCCCTGTGTTTCCCTGGTGTATATATCCCTGTGTTTCCCTGGTGTATATCCCTGTGTTTCCCTGGTGCATATATCCCTGTGTTTCCCTGGTGTATATATCCCTGTGTTTCCCTGGTGTATATATCCCTGTGTTTCCCTGGTGTATATATCCCTGTGTTTCCCTGATGTATTTATCCCTGTGTTTCCCTGGTGTATATATCCCTGTGTTTCCCTGGTGTATATATCCCTGTGTTTCCCTGGTGTATATATCCCTGTGTTTCCTTGGTGTATATATCCCTGTGTTTCCCTGGTGTATATATCCCTGTGTTTCCCTGGTGTATATATCCCTGTGTTTCCCTGGTGTATATCCCTGTGTTTCCCTGGTGTATATATCCCTGTGTTTCCCTGGTGTATATATCCCTGTGTTTCCCTGGTGTATATATCCCTGTGTTTCCCTGGTGTATTTATCCCTGTGTTTCCTGTCTCTCTGTACCAGTTCGTCTTGTATGTTTATCAAGTCAACCAGCGTTTTCCCTACTCCTGCTTCTATTCTTTTCTGATAGTCCTCCCGGTTTTTGTCCCTTGTCTGTTTTCTGGACTCTGTACCTGCCTGACCATTCTGCCTGTCCTGACCTCTAGTCTGCCTGACCATTCTGCCTGTCCTGACCATTCTGCCTGTCCTGACCTCTAGTCTGCCTGACCATTCTGCCTGTCCTGACCATTCTGCCTGTCCTGACCTCTAGCCTGTCCTGACCATTCTGCCTGTCCTGACCTCGAGTCTGCCTGACCATTCTGCCTGTCCTGACCTCTAGCCTGTCCTGACCATTCTGCCTGTCCTGACCTCGAGTCTGCCTGACCATTCTGCCTGTCCTGACCTCTAGCCTGCCTGACCATTCTGCCTGTCCTGACCTCTAGCCTGCCTGACCATTCTGCCTGTCCTGACCTCTAGCCTGCCTGAACATTCTGCCTGTCCTGACCCCTAGCCTGCCTGACCATTCTGCCTGTCCTGACCTCTATCCTGCCTGACCATTCTGCCTGTCCTGACCATTCTGCCTGTCTTGACCTCTAGCCTGCCTGACCATTCTGCCTGTCCTGACCTCTAGCCTGCCTGACCATTCAGCCTGTCCTGACCTCTAGCCTGCCTGACCATTCTGCCTGTCCTGACCTCTAGCCTGCCTGACCATTCAGCCTGTCCTGACCTCTAGCCTGCCCTGACCTCTAGCCTGCCTGACCATTCTGCCTGTCCTGACCTCTAGCCTGCCTGACCATTCTGCCTGTCCTGACCATTCTGCCTGTCCTGACCATTCTGCCTGTCCTGACCTCTAGCCTGCCTGACCATTCTGCCTGCCTGACCATTCTGCCTGTCCTGACCTCTAGCCTGTCCTGACCATTCTGCCTGTCCTGACCTCGAGTCTGCCTGACCATTCTGCCTGTCCTGACCTCGAGTCTGCCTGACCATTCTGCCTGTCCTGACCTCTAGCCTGCCTGACCATTCTGCCTGTCCTGACCTCTAGCCTGCCTGACCATTCTGCCTGTCCTGACCTCTAGCCTGCCTGAACATTCTGCCTGTCCTGACCTCTAGCCTGCCTGACCATTCTGCCTGTCCTGACCATTCTGCCTGTCCTGACCTCTAGCCTGCCTGACCATTCTGCCTGCCCTGACCTCTAGTCTGCCTGACCATTCTGCCTGTCCTGACCTCTAGCCTGCCTGACCATTCTGCCTGTCCTGACCATTCTGCCTGTCCTGACCTCTAGCCTGCCTGAACATTCTGCCTGTCCTGACCCCTAGCCTGCCTGACCATTCTGCCTGTCCTGACCTCTATCCTGCCTGACCATTCTGCCTGTCCTGACCATTCTGCCTGTCTTGACCTCTAGCCTGCCTGACCATTCTGCCTGTCCTGACCTCTAGCCTGCCTGACCATTCTGCCTGTCCTGACCATTCTGCCTGTCTTGACCTCTAGCCTGCCTGACCATTCTGCCTGTCCTGACCTCTAGCCTGCCTGACCATTCAGCCTGTCCTGACCTCTAGCCTGCCTGACCATTCTGCCTGTCCTGACCTCTAGCCTGCCTGACCATTCTGCCTGTCCTGACCTCTAGCCTGCCTGACCATTCTGCCTGTCCTGACCTCTAGCCTGCCTGACCATTCTGCCTGTCCTGACCTCTAGCCTGCCTGACCATTCTGCCTGTCCTGACCATTCTGCCTGTCCTGACCTCTAGTCTGCCTGACCATTCTGCCTGTCCTGACCTCTAGCCTGCCTGACCATTCTGCCTGTCCTGACCATTCTGCCTGTCCTGACCATTCTGCCTGTCCTGACCTCTAGCCTGTCCTGACCATTCTGCCTGTCCTGACCATTCTGCCTGTCCTGACCTCGAGTCTGCCTGACCATTCTGCCTGTCCTGACCTCGAGTCTGCCTGACCATTCTGCCTGTCCTGACCTCTAGCCTGCCTGACCATTCTGCCTGTCCTGACCTCTAGCCTGCCTGACAATTCTGCCTGTCCTGACCTCTAGTCTGCCTGCCAAACTGTACCTCCTGGACTCTGATCTGGTTATGACCTTTTGCCTGTCCACGACCATTCTCTTGCCTACCCCTTTTAGTATATTAATAAATATCAAAGACTTTATCCATCTGCCTCCCGTGTCATCTGGGTCTCGCCTTGTGCCTTAAACCACACTGCTATTCTTTGAGGGTATCACCTTTTATTTGAGGGTATTTTAATACATGTCTGTTTCACCATTTAGAAAAATAAAACATGCTAACCTCTCACCTTTAACCTCAAATAAAAGGTGACATTCTGTACTGTCACCTAATATGAAACATTATGTCTCAAATCCAAAATGCTGGAGCATAGCACCAAATGTAAAACTGTAAGCTTCACTGTCCAAACACATATGGTGTGGACTATGTGTGTCTGGTAAACACATGTGGATCTGGTGAACAGTTATCACTTGTTGACCAACTACAGGAATACTGACCTCAGAGTCTCCAGTTTACAGTGGGGATTCCCCAGTCCAGCAGAGAGCAGCTTCACTCCTGAATCCTTCAGGTCATTGTTACTCAGGTCCAGTTCTCTCAGGTGTGAGGGGTTTGACTCCAGAGCTGAGACCAGAGAAGCACAGCCTTCCTCTGTAACTTCACAGCCTGACAGCCTGACAAAGAGTCAAATCATATTAAAATCACACTGATATTCTTTGGTGGTGATAATAGTGGCAGTATATATTTTCAACTCATTCAGATATATCAGTGTCCTGAAACCTGCCACATATCTATTCATAAATGGATGTTTCATTATTTGAAATGACAAATGATCAAAGTATTGCCTGCAGATAGAAACATGTATAGTACAAATATTTGAGTAGACTGACCAGACCAGTTTAAAAAGCAGTATCAGTCAAAAGACAGACAGTGAGGTATCAGATTTAGATTGTATTGAGTATACAGTCCACACCATATCTATAATGACAGTGAGGTATCAGATTTAGATTGTATTGAGTATACAGTCCACACCATATCTATAATGACAGTGAGGTATCAGATTTAGATTGTATTGAGTAAACAGTCCACACCATATCTATAATGACAGTGAGGTATCAGATTTAGATTGTATTGAGTATACAGTCCACACCATATCTATAATGACAGTGAGGTATCAGATTTAGATTGTATTGAGTAAACAGTCCACACCATATCTATAATGACAGTGAGGTATCAGATTTAGATTGTATTGAGTAAACAGTCCACACCATATCTATAATGACAGTGAGGTATCAGATTTAGATTGTATTGAGTATACAGTCCACATCATATCTATAATGACAGTGAAGCTAACATTTTAAATGTGTCTCTATACTCCAACATTTTGGATTTCAGATCAAATGTTTCATATGAGGTGACAGTATATAATGTCACCTTTTATTTGAGGGTATTTTAATACATATCTGTTTCACCATTTAGAAATGAAAGCACTTTATGTATCTAGTCCCCCTATACTTTGATAATTTGAAGTCGTAAATATTCTGATCAATTTACTTATAGTGTATTAAAGTAGTCAAAAGTGTAGTATTTGGTTCCAAACTCATTGGTTGCATCTGCAGTTTGTTTTGGTTGTGTTTTGGGTTGTGTTTTGCCCAACAGTAACTGAACTGTGGATGATGACTGGAGTAATTTTCTGTCTAAGGGAGTAGATAACACGTTTCTAAACAATACTAAATTAATCCTGATTATGACTTGATTAATACAAATCATAAATAAATAATGAATAATAACACTAAGAGTTGGTTTGAACAGATCTGAATCAGGAAACTAAGAGTTGGTTTAAACAGATCTGAATCAGGAAACTAAGAGTTGGTTTAAACAGATCTGAATCAGGAAACTAAGAGTTGGTTTAAACAGATCTGAATCAGGAAACTAAGAGTTGGTTTAAACAGATCTGAATCAGGAAACTAAGAGTTGGTTTAAACAGATCTGAATCAGGAAACTAAGAGTTGGTTAGATGGGACGCTTGCGTCCCAACAGCCATGTCAAAATGTAGAGCGCCAAATTCAAAAACATTATATAAAATTAAACTTGATTAAATCACACATATAAGATATCAAATTAAAGCTACACTCGTTGTGAATCCAGCCAACATGTCAGATTTCAAAAAGGCTTTTCGGCGAAAGCAAACGATGCTATTATCTGAGGATACACCATAAACAGAGAGAGAGAAGCATATTTCAACCATGCCGGCGCTACTCAAAACGCAGAAATAAAATATAAAACATGCATTACCTTTTATGAGATTCTTTTGTTGGCACTCCAATATGTCCCATAAACATCACAAATGGTCCTTTTGTTCGATTAATTCCGTCCATATATATCCAAATTGTCCATTTATTTGGCGCCGTTGTACCAGGAAAAACAGCGTTCAATTTGAGCAAAATCACGACACAATATCTAAAAGAAATTACCTCTAAACTTTGCCAAAACATTTCAAAGTACTTTTGTAATACAGCTTAAGGTATTTGTAAACGTTAATAATCGATCAAATTGAAGACAGGTCAATCTGTTTTCAATACAGGATATCAACAAACTCACGGAACATTTCATGTGTTGCCCAAATCTCAAACATAAACAAACGACGTCACTCCACTTCCGGGTTAATATCTTTTTCACCTCACTATGAAAAAACCTTAACCATTTTCCATACAATGGCGACATCCAGTGGAAGCAGTAGAAACTGCGCATTTACTGATTAGAATTCTGCTTTGCCCAACACAATCCATTGAACATAGAGGAACTGAACAATAAAAAAGTTAGTCCTCAGGGTTTTGACTGCTATATAAGTTCTGTTATACTTACAGATATGATTCAAACTGTTTTAGAAACTTCAGAGTGTTTTCTATCCAAATCTACTAATTATATGCATATCTTATATTCTGGGGATGAGTAGCACGAAGTTGAAATTGCGCACGCTATTTTTCCCTAAGTGAAAACTCTGCACCCTATCCTAGAGAAGTTAAACAGATGTGAATCTGTTTAAAGATAGAACTGCCAAAGGGGGTGGAGTTGCAATCTACTGTAGAGACAGCCTGCAGAGTTCTGTCCTACTATCCAGGTCTGTAACCAAACAATTCGAGCTTCTACTTTTAAAAATCCACTTTTCCAGAAACAAGTCTCTCACCGTCGCCGCTTGCTATAGACCACCCTCTGCCCCCAGCTGTGCCCTGGACACCATATGTGAACTAATTGCCCCCCATCTATCTTCACAGCTCGTGCTGCTAGGTGACCTAAACTGGGACATGGTTAACACCCCGGCCATCCTACAATCTAAGCTTGATGCCCTCAATCTCTCACAAATTGTCAATGAACCCACCAGGTACAACCCCAAATCCGTAAACACGGGCACCCTCATAGATATCATCCTAACCAACTTGCCCTCCAAATACTCCTCTGCTGTCTTCAACCAGGATCTCAGCGATCACTGCCTCATTGCCTGCATCCGTAACGGGTCTGCGGTCAAACGACCACCCCTCATCACTATCAAACGCTCCCTAAAACACTTCAGCGAGCAGGCCTTCCTAATCGACCTGGCCCGGGTATCCTGGAAGGATATTGACCTCATCCCGTCAGTAGAGGACGCCTGGTCATTCTTTAAAAGTGCCTTCCTCACCATCTTAAATAAGCATTCCCCTTTCAAAAAATGTAGAACCAGGAACAGATATAGCCCTTGGTTCTCTCCAGACCTTACTGCCCTTGACCAGCATAAAAACATCCTGTGGCATTCTGCATTAGCATCGAATAGCCCCCGTGATATGCAACTTTTCAAGGAAGTCAGGAACAAATATACACAGGCAGTTAGGAAAGCTAAGGCTAGCTTTTTCAAGCAGAAATTTGCATCCTGTAGCACAAACTCAAAAAAGTTCTGGGACACTGTAAAGTCCATGGAGAATAAGAGCACCTCCTCCCAGCTGCCCACTGCACTGAGGCTAGGAAACACTGTCACCACGATAAATCCACTATAATTGAGAATTTCAACAATAATTTTTCTACGGCTGGCCATGCTTTCCACCTGGCTAACCCTACCCCGGTCAACAGCCCTGCACTCCCCACAGCAACTCGCCCCAGCCTCCCCTATTTTTCCTTCACCCAAATCCAGATAGCTGATGTTCTTAAAGAACTGCAAAACCTGGACCCCTACAAATCAGCCGGGCTAGACAATCTGGACCCTCTCTTTCTAAAATGATCTGCTGAAATTGTTGCAACCACAATTACTAGCCTGTTCAACCTCTCTTTCGTAACGTCTGAGATTCCCAAAGATTGGAAAGCTGCCGCAGTCATCCCCGTCTTCAAAGCGGGAGACACTCGAGACCCAAACTTCTACAGACCTATTACTATCCTGCCCTGCCTCTCTAAGGTCTTCGAAAGCCAAGTTAATAAACAGATTACCGACCGCTTTGAATCTCACCGTACCTTTTCCGCTACGCAATCTTGTTTCAAAGCTGGTCATGGGAGCACCTCAGCCACGCTCAAGGTCCTAAACGATATCATAACCGCCATCGATAAGAGACATTACTGTGCAGCCGTATTCACATCACCTGGCCAAGGCTTTTGACTCTGTCAATCACCACATTCTTATTGGCAGACTCAAACGCCTTGGTTTTTCAAATGATTGCCTCGCCTGGTTCACCAACTACTTCTCTGATAGAGTTCAGTGTGTCAAATCGGAGTGCCTGTTGTCTGGACCTCTTGCAGTCGCTATGAAAATCCCACAGAGCACCATTAAATCCACTATTAAAAAATAGAGAGAATATGGCACCACAACAAACCTGCCAAGAGAAGGCCGCCCACCAAAACTCACAGACCAGGCAAGGAGGGCATTAATCAGAGAGGCAACAAAGAGACCAAAGATAACCATGTGGGAGACTCCCCAAACAGATGGAAGAAGGTACTCTGGTCAGATGATACTAAAATTGAGCTTTATGGCCATCAAGGAAAACGCTATGTCTGGCGCAAACCCAACACCTCTCATCACCCCGAGAACACCATCCCCACAGTGAAGCATGGTGGTGGCAGCATCATGCTGTGGGGATGTTTTTCATCGGCAGGGACTGGGAAACTGGTCAGAATTTAAGGAATGATGGATGGCGCTAAATACAGGGAAATTATGGAGGGATACCTGTTTCAGTCTTCCAGAGATTTTGAGACTGCTAAAGCAACACTCGAGTGGTTAAAAGGGAAAAATGTAAATGTCTTGGAATGGTCAAGTCAAAGCATAGACCTCAATCCAATTGAGAATCTGTGGAATGACTTACAGATTGCTGTACACCAGCGGAACCCATCCAACTTGAAGGAGCTGGAGCAGTTTTCCCTTGAAAAATGGTCAAACATCCCAGTGGCTAAATGTGCCAAGCTTATAGAGACAAACCCCAAAAGACTTGCAGCTGTAATTGCTACAAAAGGTGGTTCTACAAAGTATTGACTTTGGGGGGGGTGGAATAGTTATGCACACTCAAGGTCTTTTCTTTTTTATTTATTGGTTGTTTAACAATAAAAAAATATTTATGCATATTTATGCACACTCTTCTCAAGTTCTACAATTTCTGGGGGGGAAAATGCCAAGGGGGGATGAATACTTTTGCAAGCCACACATAAAGTGCTTTCATTTCTAAAAGGTAAAACATATATGAATCCTCTCAAATAAAAGGTGACATTCTGTACTGTCACCTAATACGAAACAGTCTACCTTAAATCCAAAATGCTGGAGCATAGCACCAAATGTAAAACTGTAAGCTTCACTGTCCAAACACATATGATGTGGACTATGTGTGTCTGGTAAACACATGTGGATATGGTGAACAGTTATCACTTGTTGACCAACTACAGGAATACTGACCTCAGAGTCTCCAGTTTACAGTGGGGATTCCCCAGTACAGCAGAGAGCAGCTCCACTCCTGAATCCTTCAGGTCATTGTTAGTCAGGTCCAGCTCTCTCAGGTGTGAGGGGTTTGACGTCAGAGCTGAGACCAGAGAAGCACAGCCTTCCTCTGTGACTAGACAGCCTGACAGCCTGCAAAGAGATCATCATTACTTCACAAACACACTGTTAATTTAACACCAGTAGTGAAGAAGGACAATGGCAGATGCATTTAGTTAATTATCCCAAACAACATATAGATTCATCTTCTGTCTCCTAGAATTGTACGGTCATTTTGTTATACTAATGTAAACATCAATGCATTTATTCAATATGTTTTTCAACATAAAATTATATAAGGATTATGTATATTATTTTCTCTAAACTGGATAATGCTTCCTGATGATTAGTTCTTATATGTCATTTTTATTTACTCACAGAACAGCTCTGGAGGCTTTGACCACTGGCATCAGCCTCAGAAGACCTTCCTCTGATCTGGAGTATTTCTTCAGGTCAAACACATCCAGCTCCTTTTCTGAAGTCAGCAGCACAAAGACCAGAGCTGACCACTGTGCCGGTGACAGGTTGGGTTTTGATAGACTTCCTGATCTCAGGTAGCTTTGGATCTCCTCCACTAGAGAATGGTCATTCAGTTCATTCAGACAGTGGAACAGATTGATGCTCCTCTCTGGAGAGAGATTCTCCCCGATCTTCTCCTTGATGTACTTGACTGTTTCTTCATGGGTCTGTGAGCTGCTTCTTGTCTTTGTCAGCAGACCTCGTAAGTGCTTCTGATTGGACTCCAGTGAGAGGCCCAGAAGGAAGCGGAGGAAAAGGTCCAGGTTTCCCGTCTCACTTTGTAAGGCTTTATCCACAGCACTCTTGTAGAAAGTAACTTCAGACTTGTCTTTTGTTTGCAGTTTGTCCATTAGATTCTCATCATTGTTGATGAATGAGAGGAACACATATACAGCAGCCAGAAACTCCTGAATGCTCAGATGAACAAAGCAGTACACCTTGTCCTGGTACAGCACACATTCCTCTTTAAAGAGCTGTGTGCACAATCCTGAGTATACTGAGGCTTCACTGACATCAATGCCAGCCTCTTTCAGGTCTTCGTCATAGAAAATCAGATTGCCCTTCACAAGCTGCTGAAAAGCCAGTTTTCCCAGTGACAGAATGCTCTCTTTATTCCAGTGTGGACCTGTCTCTTCTTTCCCAAGATACTTTTCATTCTTCTGTTTGGTATGAAACACCACAAGGTGTGTATACATCTCAGTCAGAGTCTTGGGCATCTCTTCTCTCTTATGTTTCAGCATGTGTTCAAGGACTGTTGCAGAAATCCAACAGAAGACTGGAATGTGGCACATGATGTGGAGGCTCCTTGATGTCTTTATGTGTGAGATGATTCTGCTGGCCAGGTCCTCATCACTGAATCTCTTCCTGAAGTACTCCTCCTTCTGTGGGTCATTGAACCCTCGTACCTCTGTCACCTGGTGAACACACTCTGAAGGGATCTTATTGGCTGCTGCAGGTCGGGTAGTTATCCAGAGGAGAGCAGAGGGAAGTAGATTTCCCTTGATGAGATTTGTCAGCAGAACATCCACTGAGGTTGACTTTGTGACGTCCCAACAGATCTTGTTCTTCTGGAAGTCTAGGGGCAGTCGGCACTCATCCAGACCATCAAAGATGAACAGAACTTTGTACTTGTTGTAGATGGAGATTCCTGATTGTTTGGTTTCCATTGAGAAGTGATTGAGGAGTTCAATGAAAGTGTGTTTGTCCTCTTTCATCAAATTCAGCTCCCGGAAAGGGAATGAAAATACAAATTGGACATCCTGATTTGCTTTTCCTTCAGCCCAGTCCAGAATGAACTTCTGCACAGAGACTGTTTTTCCAATGCCAGCGACTCCCTTTGTCAGCACAGTTCTGATACGTTTGTCTTGTCCAGTTAAGGGTTTGAAGATGTCGTTACATTTGATTGGAGTCTCTGGTCTTGCTTGTTTCCTGGTTGTTGTCTCAATCTGTCTCAGCTCATGTTCATTATTGACCTCTCCTGTTCCACCCTCTGTGATGTAGAGCTCTGTGTAGATCTTATTGAGAAGTGTTGGGTTTCCTTGTTTAGCGATCCCCTCAAATACACATTGAAACTTCTTCTTTAGATTAGATTTGAGTTCACGTTGGCAAATCACAGCAAGCTCATCTGAATCTAGAAATAACACAGAGGATATTAATATTACGTCTGTTTTAATGCCTACAGTATTGTAGGACTGTTATAAAGTTTTACATTATAATCATATCCTGCATACCACTGCTGGCTTGCTTCTGAAGCTAAGCAGGGTTGGTCCTGGTCAGTCCCTGGATGGGAGACCAGGTGCTGCTGGAAGTGGTGTTGAAGGGCCAGTAGGAGGCACTCTTTCCTCTGGTCTAAACAAAGATCCCAATGCCCCAGGGCAGTGATTGGGGACACTGCTCTGTGTAGGGTGCCGTCTTTCGGATGGGACGTTAAACGGGTGTCCTGACTCTCTGAGGTCATTAAAGATCCCATGGCACTTATCGTAAGAGTAGGGGTGTTAACCCCGGTGTCCTGCCTAAATTCCCAATCTGGCCCTCAACCATCACGGTCACCTAATAATCCCCAGTTTACAATTGGCTCATTCATCCCCCTCCTCTCCCCTGTAACTATTCCCCAGGTCGTTGCTGCAAATGAGAACGTGTTCTCAGTCAACTTACCTGGTAAAATAACGGTAAAATAAAAAATAAAAAATAAAAATGTATTCTATTAACTATAAATGTGTAAATGTTTTCATAATGCATTACAGACTGGTGTGACTGATTATATTATTATTGGTATTATTGATGGTATTATTAATGTTGTCTCTCTCTCTAAATGAATCACCACAACACATCCCTGCTGCTACTTGATGAGGTCACTAGGTGTTGTGTTAAGGCTAGAGGTCGACCGATTAATCGGAATGGCTGATTTCAAGTTTTCATAACAATCGGAAATCGGTATTTTTGGACACCGATTTTGCAGATTTTTTTTTACACCTTTATTTAACTAGGCCTATAATGACGGCCTAGGAACGGTGGGTTAACTGCCTCGTTCAGGGGCAGAATGACAGATTTTCACCTTGTCAGCTCGGGGGATCCAATCTTGCAACCTTCAGGTTAACTAGTCCAACGCAATAACGATCTGCCTCTCTCTCGTTGCACTCCACAAGGAGACTGCCTGTTACGCGAATGCAGTAAGCCAAGGAAAGTTGCTAGCTAGCATTAAACTTATCTTATAAAAAACAATCAATCAATCATAATCACTAGTTAACTACACATGGTTGATGATATTACTAGATATTATCTAGCGTGTCCTGCTAGATAATATATATAATCTGACTGAGCATACAAGTATCTAAGTATCTGACTGAGCGGTGGTAGGCAGAAGCAGGCGCGTAAACATTCATTCAAACAGCACTTTCGTGCGTTTTGCCAGCAGCTCTTCGTTGTGCGTCAAGCATTGCGCTGTTTATGACTTCAAGCCTATCAACTCCCGAGATGAGGCTGGTGTAACCGAAGTGAAATGGCTAGCTAGTTAGCGCGCGCTAATAGCGTTTCAAACATCACTCGCTCTGAGACTTGGAGTAGTTGTTCCCCTCGCTCTGCATGGGTAACGCTGCTTCGAGGGTGGCTGTTGTTGTTGTGTTCCTGGTTCGAGCCCAGGGAGGAGCGAGGAGAAGGACGGAAGCTATACTGCTACACTGGCAATACTAAAGTGCCTATAAGAACATCCAACAGTCAAAGGTTAATGAAATACAAATGGTATAGAGGGAAATAGTCCTATAATTCCTATAATAACTACAACCTAAAACTTCTTGTCTGGGAATATTGAAGACGCATGTTAAAAGGAGCCACCAGCTTTCATATGTTCTCATGTTCTGAGCAAGGAACTGAAACGTTAGCTTTCTTACATAGCACATATTGCACTTTTACTTTCTTCTCCAACACTTTGTTTTTGCATTATTTCAACCAAATTGAACATGTTTCATTATTTATTTGAGGCAAGATTGATTTTAGTGATGTATTATATTAAGTTAAAATAAGTGTTCATTTAGTATTGTTGTAATTGTCATTATTACAAGTAAATGTAAAAAAAATTGTATCGGCTTTTTTGGTCATCCAATAATCGGTATCGGTATCGGCGTTGAAAAATCATAATCGGTCGACCTCTAGTTAAGGCTGCTACAATATCATTGAGTTACACAGCTACTTTAGCTGTACTTTAGTTACAGCTTTTAAATGTTATAAAACAGCATTCAACATGAGGCAGACAGCTCTTACATTTCTCCAGTGTGTCAGCAAGCTCCTTCTGGTTCATTTTCCTCAGGACGTGCAGTGTGATCTTCAGATCCCCCTCTCTGGCACTGCTCTCCTGCTTCTCATCTTCAGCATCCACCACTTCCTGCTTCTGACTCTCAAAGCCTTCTGGGAGTTCTGGACTAAGAATCCTCTTGATCATCTTCAGCTCGTTCTTCACAAATGTCATAATTTTCTCTTCAAGCATCTGGAATAAATTAAGTAAATGAGTTAAACAAGATAATAAATGCTTTCTCATTAACACATTAATGAATGATTGACAGATCAACTTTACTTGAAGTAAACAAAAACAAATGTACATAACAGGACCACATACACTGAATATGGAGGCCAGGTCTGTTTGATGACTCTGGGAAGACTGACCACTGAGAATCTCTGACTCTGATCTCTCCTGTTGGTTTCTGTGGACAAAACATGAGATTACATCTCCTCATCCAGGGTGTACACACACATACACACACACACACACACACACACACACACACACACACACACACACACACACACACACACACACACACACACACACACACACACACACACACACACAGGGAGGGAGGGAATGTTGTGTTTGTTTAATATTGTTTTAGGACTATGAAATGGACAAAAGGATTAGCCTATGGATTATGAAAACAACAAAAAGAAATGGGAAAATGGGAGATGAGAAATGACTAGAGACAGTGTTGTTTAACTCACTGGCCATGACCCATGAGTTCTTCTTACCTTTGTTCAGTAGAAAAGTCTCCCTTTCTAAAGGATATAGGATGACTCATAGACCGGTCACTCTTCATGGACACACAGCTGGGAACAGGGGAGGCTGGTCTCTCCTGCTTGATTGGTCTTCAACACAACAGAGACAAACATTACATCTCTCATCTACTCTTGAGCTCAGATGTGGAAACATAAGAAGAGTTTCATTCCAAAAAGCTATATATCCATTTTCAGAAATGTTTGTAAATTAGCTTTTATTCTTTAAAGAAGTTATGTTTATGTTAAGTTATGTTTTTTTGCTAAATGAGGAGATGGCACGTGGGTACCTGCAGCTATAAACCAATGAGGAGATGGCACGTGGGTACCTGCTTCTATAAACCAATGAGGAGATGGCACGTGGGTACCTGCTTCTATAAACCAATGAGGAGATGCAGCGCGAACTGCGTCACAAATAGAACTGACTTTTAGACGCTCGTTGGCGCGCGCGAGCAGTGTGTCATTTTTAATAACGAAATTCATTTAGCGACGCGAGCGTTGTAGTCAGCCCGTTAAAAGGCTGGTGTCGTTACTCTGCCTTCTCCAGGGGCATGTTGAGGTAAATTTACTAACCGGGAGGGTTGAATTATGTAATTTATTGGTGGGCTGGAAGACGCACTCTTGTCTTTTCTATTCCGAGGTTGTTTACTGCAATATCAGATATTAAGATGTTTTTTATAATGAATGTATACTGAGGTTGAGGTTCTGACTAGTGATTATTTAGCCGGTGTTCAATACCTGCTATTGAGGCGCCCTGAAAATAATATTCAAAAGTTCGGTCCTTGGACACAGAGGGGTTAAACACTAAAGTTACCGTCCATCTAGTGAAGAGAGGAGAACCGGACAGAGGTAGCCAGCATCCGTCAACGAGAGAATGATGTATTGTTAGCTAAGTTAACTAGGATGCTGCTGGTATAGTAGCTAGCTAGCTTACCGAGCTGTACCGACTAGCTAGCTGGTCGTTCTGTACCTCGTCTCGATGATGAATCCGGTGAACCACAAAATGAAACAAGGATAGAGAGTGAAAAGGATCTGGCTACACTCATACTGTCCCTGACCGTAA
>NW_026600222.1:721056-823556 GCF_029448725.1 Salvelinus fontinalis
GGTGATGGGGATAGAGTAAGACCCTAAACCCTTGCTAGGGTGATGGGGATAGAGTAAGACCCTAAACCCTTGCTATGGTGATGGGGATAGAGTAAGACCCTAAACCCTTGCTAGGGTGATGGTGATGGGGATAGAGTAAGACCCTAAACCCTTGCTATGGTGATGGGGATAGAGTAAGACCCTAAACCCTTGCTATGGTGATGGGGATAGAGTAAGACCCTAAACCCTTGCTAGGGTGATGGGGATAGAGTAAGACCCTAAACCCTTGCTAGGGTGATGGTGATTGAGTAAGACCCTAAACCCTTGCTATGGTGATGGGGATAGGGTAAGACCCTAAACCCTTGCTATGGTGATGGTGATAGAGTAAGACCCTAAACCCTTGCTATGGTGATGGGGATAGGGTAAGACCCTAAACCCTTGCTATGGTGATGGGGATAGAGTAAGACCCTAAACCCTTGCTATGGGGATAGAGTAAGACCCTAAACCCTTGCTAGGGTGATGGGGATAGAGTAAGACCCTAAACCCTTGTTATGGTGATGGGGATAGAGTAAGACCCTAAACCCTTGCTATGGTGATGGGGATAGAGTAAGACCCTAAACCCTTGCTAGGGTGATGGGGATAGAGTAAGACCCTAAACCCTTGCTATGGTGATGGGGATAGAGTAAGACCCTAAACCCTTGCTATGGTGATGGGGATAGAGTAAGACCCTAAACCCTTGTTAGGGTGATGGTGATGGGGATAGAGTAAGACCCTAAACCCTTGCTATGGTGATGGGGATAGAGTAAGGCCCTAAACCCTTGCTAGGGTGATGGGGATAGAGTAAAACCCTAAACCCTTGCTAGGGTGATGGTGATAGAGTAAGACCCTAAAACCTTGCTAGGGTGATGGTGATAGAGTAAGGCCCTAAACCCTTGCTAGGGTGATGGTGATATAGTAAGACCCTAAACCCTTCCTATGGTGATGGGGATAGAGTAAGACCCTAAACCAATGTTATGGTGATGGGGATAGAGTAAGACCCTAAACCCTTGCTATGGTGATGGGGATAGAGTAAGGCCCTAAACCCTTGCTAGGGTGATGGGGATAGAGTAAGACCCTAAACCCTTGCTAGGGTGATGGGGATAGAGTAAGGCCCTAAACCCTTGCTAGGGTGATGGGGATAGAGTAAGACCCTAAACCCTTGCTAGGGTGATTGGGATAGAGTAAGACCCTAAACCCTTGCTAGGGTGATGGGGATAGAGTAAGACCCTAAACCCTTGCTAGGGTGATGGGGATAGAGTAAGACCCTAAACCCTTGTTATGGTGATGGGGATAGAGTAAGACCCTAAACCCTTGCTATGGTGATGGGGATAGAGTAAGACCCTAAACCCTTGCTAGGGTGATGGGGATAGAGTAAGACCCTAAACCCTTGCTATGGTGATGGGGATAGAGTAAGACCCTAAACCCTTGCTAGGGTGATGGGGATAGAGTAAGACCCTAAACCCTTGCTAGGGTGATGGGGATAGAGTAAGACCCTAAACCAATGTTATGGTGATGGGGATAGAGTAAGACCCTAAACCAATGTTATGGTGATGGGGATAGAGTAAGACCCTAAACCAATGTTATGGTGATGGGGATAGAGTAAGACCCTAAACCCTTGCTATGGTGATGGGGATAGAGTAAGACCCTAAACTCTTGCTAGGGTGATGGGGATAGAGTAAGACCCTAAACCAATGTTATGGTGATGGGGATAGAGTAAGACCCTAAACCCTTGCTATGGTGATGGGGATAGAGTAAGACCCTAAACCCTTGCTATGGTGATGGGGATAGAGTAAGACCCTAAACCCTTGCTATGGTGATGGGGATAGAGTAAGACCCTAAACTCTTGCTAGGGTGATGGGGATAGAGTAAGACCCTAAACCCTTGCTATGGTGATGGGGATAGAGTAAGACCCTAAACCCTTGCTATGGTGATGGGGATAGAGTAAGACCCTAAACCCTTGCTATGGTGATGGGGATAGAGTAAGACCCTAAACCCTTGCTAGGGTGATGGGGATAGAGTAAGACCCTAAACCCTTGCTATGGTGATGGGGATAGAGTAAGACCCTAAACTCTTGCTAGGGTGATGGGGATAGAGTAAGACCCTAAACCCTTGCTATGGTGATGGGGATAGAGTAAGACCCTAAACCCTTGCTATGGTGATGGGGATAGAGTAAGACCCTAAACCCTTGCTATGGTGATGGGGATAGAGTAAGACCCTAAACCCTTGCTATGGTGATGGGGATAGAGTAAGACCCTAAACCCTTGCTAGGGTGATGGGGATAGAGTAAGGCCCTAAACCCTTGCTATGGTGATGGGGATAGAGTAAGACCCTAAACCCTTGCTATGGTGATGGGGATAGAGTAAGACCCTAAACCCTTGCTAGGGTGATGGGGATAGAGTAAGACCTTAAACCCTTGTTATGGTGATGGGGATAGAGTAAGACCCTAAACCCTTGCTATGGTGATGGGGATAGAGTAAGACCCTAAACCCTTGCTAGGGTGATGGGGATAGAGTAAGACCCTAAACCCTTGCTATGGTGATGGGGATAGAGTAAGACCCTAAACCCTTGCTAGGGTGATGGGGATAGAGTAAGACCCTAAACCCTTGCTAGGGTGATGGTGATAGAGTAAGACCCTAAACCCTTGCTATGGTGATGGGGATAGGGTAAGACCCTAAACCCTTGCTATGGTGATGGTGATAGAGTAAGACCCTAAACCCTTGCTATGGTGATGGGGATAGGGTAAGACCCTAAACCCTTGCTATGGTGATGGGGATAGAGTAAGACCCTAAACCCTTGCTATGGGGATAGAGTAAGACCCTAAACCCTTGCTAGGGTGATGGGGATAGAGTAAGACCCTAAACCCTTGCTATGGTGATGGGGATAGAGTAAGGCCCTAAACCCTTGCTAGGGTGATGGGGATAGAGTAAGACCCTAAACCCTTGCTAGGGTGATGGGGATAGAGTAAGACCCTAAACCCTTGCTAGGGTGATGGTGATAGAGTAAGGCCCTAAACCCTTGCTAGGGTGATGGTGATATAGTAAGACCCTAAACCCTTGCTAGGGTGATGGGGATAGAGTAAGACCCTAAACCCTTGCTAGGGTGATGGGGATAGAGTAAGACCCTAAATCCTTGCTAGGGTGATGGTGATAGAGTAAGGCCCTAAACCCTTGCTAGGGTGATGGTGATATAGTAAGACCCTAAACCCTTGCTATGGTGATGGGGATAGAGTAAGACCCTAAACCAAAGTTATGGTGTTGGGGATAGAGTAAGACCCTAAACCCTTGCTATGGTGATGGGGATAGAGTAAGACCCTAAACCCTTGCTAGGGTGATGGGGATAGAGTAAGACCCTAAACCCTTGCTATGGTGATGGGGATAGAGTAAGACCCTAAACCCTTGCTAGGGTGATGGGGATAGAGTAAGACCCTAAACCCTTGCTAGGGTGATTGGGATAGAGTAAGACCCTAAACCCTTGCTAGGGTGATGGTGATAGAGTAAGACCCTAAACCCTTGCTATTGTGATGGGGATAGGGTAAGACCCTAAACCCTTGCTATGGTGATGGTGATAGAGTAAGACCCTAAACCCTTGCTATGGTGATGGGGATAGAGTAAGACCTTAAACCCTTGTTATGGTGATGGGGATAGAGTAAGACCCTAAACCCTTGCTATGGTGATGGGGATAGAGTAAGACCCTAAACCCTTGCTAGGGTGATGGGGATAGAGTAAGACCCTAAACCCTTGCTATGGTGATGGGGATAGAGTAAGACCCTAAACCCTTGCTAGGGTGATGGGGATAGAGTAAGACCCTAAACCCTTGCTAGGGTGATGGGGATAGAGTAAGACCCTAAACCCTTGCTATGGTGATGGGGATAGGGTAAGACCCTAAACCCTTGCTATGGTGATGGTGATAGAGTAAGACCCTAAACCCTTGCTATGGTGATGGGGATAGGGTAAGACCCTAAACCCTTGCTATGGTGATGGGGATAGAGTAAGACCCTAAACCCTTGCTATGGGGATAGAGTAAGACCCTAAACCCTTGCTAGGGTGATGGGGATAGAGTAAGACCCTAAACCCTTGCTATGGTGATGGGGATAGAGTAAGGCCCTAAACCCTTGCTAGGGTGATGGGGATAGAGTAAGACCCTAAACCCTTGCTAGGGTGATGGGGATAGAGTAAGACCCTAAATCCTTGCTAGGGTGATGGTGATAGAGTAAGGCCCTAAACCCTTGCTAGGGTGATGGTGATATAGTAAGACCCTAAACCCTTGCTATGGTGATGGGGATAGAGTAAGACCCTAAACCAATGTTATGGTGATGGGGATAGAGTAAGACCCTAAACCCTTGCTATGGTGATGGGGATAGAGTAAGACCCTAAACCCTTGCTAGGGTGATGGGGATAGAGTAAGACCCTAAACCCTTGCTATGGTGATGGGGATAGAGTAAGACCCTAAACCCTTGCTAGGGTGATGGGGATAGAGTAAGACCCTAAACCCTTGCTAGGGTGATTGGGATAGAGTAAGACCCTAAACCCTTGCTAGGGTGATGGTGATAGAGTAAGACCCTAAACCCTTGCTATTGTGATGGGGATAGGGTAAGACCCTAAACCCTTGCTATGGTGATGGTGATAGAGTAAGACCCTAAACCCTTGCTATGGTGATGGGGATAGGGTAAGACCCTAAACCCTTGCTATGGTGATGGGGATAGAGTATGACCCTAAACCCTTGCTATGGGGATAGAGTAAGACCCTAAACCCTTGCTAGGGTGATGGGGATAGAGTAAGACCCTAAACCCTTGCTATGGTGATGGGGATAGAGTAAGACCCTAAACCCTTGCTAGGGTGATGGGGATAGAGTAAGACCCTAAACCCTTGCTAGGGTGATGGGGATAGAGTAAGACCCTAAACCCTTGCTAGGGTGATGGGGATAGAGTAAGACCCTAAACCAATGTTATGGTGATGGGGATAGAGTAAGACCCTAAACCCTTGCTATGGTGATGGGGATAGAGTAAGGCCCTAAACCCTTGCTAGGGTGATGGGGATAGAGTAAGACCCTAAACCCTTGCTAGGGTGATGGGGATAGAGTAAGGCCCTAAACCCTTGCTAGGGTGATGGGGATAGAGTAAGACCCTAAACCCTTGCTAGGGTGATTGGGATAGAGTAAGACCCTAAACCCTTGCTAGGGTGATGGGGATAGAGTAAGACCCTAAACCCTTGCTAGGGTGATGGGGATAGAGTAAGACCATAAACCCTTGTTATGGTGATGGGGATAGAGTAAGACCCTAAACCCTTGCTAGGGTGATGGGGATAGAGTAAGACCCTAAACCCTTGCTATGGTGATGGGGATAGAGTAAGACCCTAAACCCTTGCTATGTTGATGGGGATAGAGTAAGACCCTAAACCAATGTTATGGTGATGGGGATAGAGTAAGACCCTAAACCCTTGCTATGGTGATGGGGATAGAGTAAGACCCTAAACTCTTGCTAGGGTGATGGGGATAGAGTAAGACCCTAAACCCTTGCTATGGTGATGGGGATAGAGTAAGACCCTAAACCCTTGCTATGGTGATGGGGATAGAGTAAGACCCTAAACTCTTGCTATGGTGATGGGGATAGAGTAAGACCCTAAACCCTTCCTATGGTGATAGGGATAGAGTAAGACCCTAAACCCTTGCTATGGTGATGGGGATAGAGTAAGACCCTAAACCCTTGCTATGGTGATGGGGATAGAGTAAGACCCTAAACCCTTGCTAGGGTGATGGGGATAGAGTAAGACCCTAAACCCTTGCTAGGGTGATGGTGATGGGGATAGAGTAAGACCCTAAACCCTTGCTAGGGTGATGGGGATAGAGTAAGACCCTAAACCCTTGCTATGGTGATGGGGATAGAGTAAGACCCTAAACCCTTGTTATGGTGATGGGGATAGAGTAAGACCCTAAACCCTTGCTATGGTGATGGGGATAGAGTAAGACCCTAAACCCTTGCTAGGGTGATGGGGATAGAGTAAGACCCTAAACCCTTGCTATGGTGATGGGGATAGAGTAAGACCCTAAACCCTTGCTATGGTGATGGGGATAGAGTAAGACCCTAAACCCTTGCTATAGTGATGGGGATAGAGTAAGACCCTAAACCCTTGTTAGGGTGATGGGGATAGAGTAAGACCCTAAACCCTTGTTAGGGTGATGGGGATAGAGTAAGACCCTAAACCCTTGCTATGGTGATGGGGATAAAGTAAGACCCTAAACCCTTCCTATGGTGATAGGGATAGAGTAAGACCCTAAACCCTTGCTAGGGTGATGGGGATAGAGTAAGACCCTAAACCCTTGCTAGGGTGATGGGGATAGAGTAAGACCCTAAATCCTTGCTAGGGTGATGGTGATAGAGTAAGACCCTAAACCCTTGCTATGGTGATGTGGATAGAGTAAGACCCTAAACCCTTGCTAGGGTGATGGGGGTAGAGTAAGACCCTAAACCCTTGCTAGGGTGATGGGGATAGAGTAAGACCCTAAACCCTTGCTAGGGTGATGGTGATAGAGTAAGGTCCTAAACCCTTGCTATGGTGATGGGGATAGAGTAAGACCCTAAACCCTTGCTATGGTGATGGGGATAGAGTAAGACCCTAAACCCTTGCTATGGTGATGGGGATAGAGTAAGACCCTAAACCCTTGCTAGGGTGATGGGGATAGAGTAAGGCCCTAAACCCTTGCTATGGTGATGGGGATAGAGTAAGACCCTAAACCCTTGCTAGGGTGATGGGGATAGAGTAAGACCCTAAACCCTTGTTAGGGTGATGGGGATAGAGTAAGACCCTAAACCCTTGCTATGGTGATGGGGATAGAGTAAGACCCTAAACCCTTGCTATGGTGATGGGGATAGAGTAAGACCCTAAACCCTTGCTATGGTGATGGGGATAGAGTAAGACCCTAAACCCTTGCTATGGTGATGGGGATAGAGTAAGACCCTAAACCCTTGCTATGGTGATGGGGATAGAGTAAGACCCTAAACCAATGTTATGGTGATGGGGATAGAGTAAGACCCTAAACCCTTGCTAGGGTGATGGGGATAGAGTATGACCATAAACCCTTGCTATGGTGATGGGGATAGAGTAAGGCCCTAAACCCTTGCTATGGTGATGGGGATAGAGTAAGACCCTAAACCCTTGCTAGGGTGATGGGGATAGAGTAAGACCCTAAACCCTTGTGATGGGGTTAAGTATGACCCTAAACCCTTGCTATGGTGATGGGGATAGAGTATTACCCTAAACCCTTGCTATGGTGATGGGGATAGAGTAAGACCCTAAACCCTTGCTAGGGTGATGGGGATAGAGTAAGGCCCTAAACCCTTGCTAAGGTGATGGGGATAGAGTAAGACCCTAAACCCTTGCTATGGTGATGGGGATAGAGTAAGACCCTAAACCCTTGCTAGGGTGATGGGGATAGAGTAAGGCCCTAAACCCTTGCTATGGTGATGGGGATAGAGTAAGGCCCTAAACCCTTGCTAGGGTGATGGGGATAGAGTAAGACCCTAAACCCTTGCTAGGGTGATGGGGATAGAGTAAGACCCTAAACCCTTGCTAAGGTGATGGGGATGGAGTAAGACCCTAAACCCTTGCTAGGGTGATGGGGATAGAGTAAGACCCTAAACCCTTGCTAAGGTGATGGGGATAGAGTAAGACCCTAAACCCTTGCTAGGGTGATGGGGATAGAGTAAGACCCTAAACCCTTGTGATGGGGATAGAGTAAGACCCTAAACCCTTGCTAAGGTGATGGGGATAGAGTAAGACCCTAAACCCTTGTGATGGGGATAGAGTAAGAGCCTAAACCCTTGCTATGGTGATGGGGATAGAGTAAGACCCTAAACCCTTGTGATGGGGATAGAGTAAGACCCTAAACCCTTGCTATGGTGATGGGGATAGAGTAAGACCCTAAACCCTTGCTATGGTGATGGGGATAGAGTATTACCCTAAACCCTTGCTAGGGTGATGGTGATGGGGATAGAGTAAGACCCTAAACCCTTGCTATGGTGATGGGGATAGAGTAAGACCCTAAACCCTTGCTAGGGTGATGGTGATGGGGATAGAGTAAGACCCTAAACCCTTGCTATGGTGATGGGGATAGAGTAAGGCCCTAAACCCTTGCTATGGTGATGGGGATAGAGTAAGACCCTAAACCCTTGCTAGGGTGATGGGGATAGAGTAAGACCCTAAACCCTTGCTATGGTGATGGGGATAGAGTAAGACCCTAAACCCTTGATAGGGTGTTGGGGATAGAGTAAGACCCTAAACCCTTGATAGGGTGTTGGGGATAGAGTAAGACCCTAAACCCTTGCTATGGTGATGGGGATAGAGTAAGACCCTAAACCCTTACTAGGGTGATGGGGATAGAGTAAGACCCTAAACCCTTGCTATGGTGATGGGGATAGAGTAAGACCCTAAACCCTTGCTATGGTGATGGGGATAGAGTAAGACCCTAAACCCTTGCTATGGTGATGGGGATAGAGTAAGACCCTAAACCCTTGCTATGGTGATGGGGATAGAGTAAGACCCTAAACCCTTGTTAGGGTGATGGGGATAGAGTAAGACCCTAAACCCTTGTTAGGGTGATGGGGATAGAGTAAGACCCTAAACCCTTGCTATGGTGATGGGGATAAAGTAAGACCCTAAACCCTTCCTATGGTGATAGGGATAGAGTAAGACCCTAAACCCTTGCTAGGGTGATGGGGATAGAGTAAGACCCTAAACCCTTGCTAGGGTGATGGGGATAGAGTAAGACCCTAAATCCTTGCTAGGGTGATGGTGATAGAGTAAGACCCTAAACCCTTGCTATGGTGATGGGGATAGAGTAAGACCCTAAACCCTTGCTAGGGTGATGGGGGTAGAGTAAGACCCTAAACCCTTGCTAGGGTGATGGGGATAGAGTAAGACCCTAAACCCTTGCTAGGGTGATGGGGATAGAGTAAGGTCCTAAACCCTTGCTATGGTGATGGGGATAGAGTAAGACCCTAAACCCTTGCTAGGGTGATGGGGATAGAGTAAGACCCTAAACCCTTGCTATGGTGATGGGGATAGAGTAAGGCCCTAAACCCTTGCTATGGTGATGGGGATAGAGTAAGACCCTAAACCCTTGCTATGGTGATGGGGATAGAGTAAGGTCCTAAACCCTTGCTATGGTGATGGGGATAGAGTAAGCCCCTTAACCCTTGCTAGGGTGATGGGGATAGAGTAAGACCCTAAACCCTTGCTGGGGTGATGGGGATAGAGTAAGACCCTAAACCCTTGCTAGGGTGATGGGGATAGAGTAAGACCCTAAACCCTTGCTAGGGTGATGGGGATAGACTAAGACCCTAAACCCTTGCTAGGGTGATGGGGATAGAGTAAGACCCTAAACCCTTGCTAGGGTGATGGGGATAGAGTAAGACCCTAAACCCTTGCTAGGGTGATGGGGATAGAGTAAGACCCTAAACCCTTGCTAGGGTGATGGGGATAGAGTAAGACCCTAAACCCTTGCTAGGGTGATGGGGATAGAGTAAGACCCTAAACCCTTGCTAGGGTGATGGGGATAGAGTAAGACCCTAAACCCTTGCTATAGTGATGGGGATAGAGTAAGACCCTAAACCCTTGCTATGGGGATGGGGATAGAGTAAGACCCTAAACCCTTGCTAGGGTGATGGGGATAGAGTAAGACCCTAAACCCTTGCTAGGGTGATGGGGATAGAGTAAGACCCTAAACCCTTGCTATGGTGATGGGGATAGAGTAAGACCCTAAACCCTTGCTAGGGTGATGGGGATAGAGTAAGACCCTAAACCCTTGCTATGGTGATGGGGATAGAGTAAGGCCCTAAACCCTTGCTATAGTGATGGGGATAGAGTAAGGCCCTAAACCCTTGCTATAGTGATGGGGATAGAGTAAGGCCCTAAACCCTTGCTATGGTGATGGGGATAGAGTAAGACCCTAAACCCTTGCTATGGTGATGGGGATAGAGTAAGACCCTAAACCCTTGCTAGGGTGATGGGGATAGAGTAAGACCCTAAACCCTTGCTATGGTGATGGGGATAGAGTAAGACCCTAAACCCTTGCTATGGTGATGGGGATAGAGTAAGACCCTAAACCCTTGCTAGGGTGATGGGGATAGAGTAAGACCCTAAACCCTTGCTATGGTGATGGGGATAGAGTAAGACCCTAAACCCTTGCTATGGTGATGGGGATAGAGTAAGACCCTAAACCCTTGCTAGGGTGATGGGGATAGAGTAAGGATCTAAACCCTTGCTATGGTGATGGGGATAGAGTAAGACCCTAAACCCTTGCTATGGTGATGGGGATAGAGTAAGGATCTAAACCCTTGCTATGGTGATGGGGATAGAGTAAGACCCTAAACCCTTGCTAGGTTGATGGGGATAGAGTAAGACCCTAAACCCTTGCTAGGGTGATGGGGATAGCGTAAGACCCTAAACCCTTGCTAGGGTGATGGGGATAGAGTAAGACCCTAAACCCTTGCTAGGGTGATGGGGATAGAGTAAGACCCTAAACCCTTGCTATGGTGATGGGGATAGAGTAAGACCCTAAACCCTTGCTAGGGTGATGGGGATAGAGTAAGACCCTAAACCCTTGCTATGGTGATGGTGATAGAGTAAGGCCCTAAACCCTTGCTATGGTGATGGGGATAGAGTAAGGATCTAAACCCTTGCTAGGGTGATGGGGATAGAGTAAGACCCTAAACCCTTGTTATGGTGATGGGGATAGAGTAAGGATCTAAACCCTTGCTAGGGTGATGGGGATAGAGTAAGACCCTAAACCCTTGCTATGGTGATGGGGATAGAGTAAGACCCTAAACCCTTGCTATGGTGATGGGGATAGAGTAAGGATCTAAACCCTTGCTAGGGTGATGGGGATAGAGTAAGACCCTAAACCCTTGCTATGGTGATGGGGATAGAGTAAGACCCTAAACCCTTGCTAGGGTGATGGGGATAGAGTAAGGATCTAAACCCTTGCTAGGGTGATGGGGATAGAGTAAGGATCTAAACCCTTGCTATGGTGATGGGGATAGAGTAAGACCCTAACCCCTTGCTAGGGTGATGGTGATGGGGATAGAGTAAGACCCTAAACCCTTGCTATGGTGATGGGGATAGAGTAAGGATCTAAACCCTTGCTATGGTGATGGGGATAGAGTAAGACCCTAAACCCTTGCTATGGTGATGGGATAGAGTAAGACCCTAAACCCTTGCTAGGGTGATGGGGATAGAGTAAGACCCTAAACCCTTGTTAGGGTGATGGTGATAGAGTAAGACCCTAAACCCTTGTTAGGGTGATGGTGATAGAGTAAGACCCTAAACCCTTGCTATGGTGATGGGGATAGAGTAAGACCCTAAACCCTTGCTAGGGTGATGGGGATAGAGTAAGACCCTAAACCCTTGCTAGGGTGATGGTGATAGAGTAAGACCCTAAACCCTTGCTATGGTGATGGGGATAGAGTAAGACCCTAAACCCTTGCTAGGGTGATGGTGATAGAGTAAGACCCTAAACCCTTGCTATGGTGATGGGGATAGAGTAAGACCCTAAACCCTTGCTATGGTGATGGGGATAGAGTAAGACCCTAAACCCTTGCTATGGTGATGGGGATAGAGTAAGACCCTAAACCCTTGCTATGGTGATGGGGATAGAGTAAGACCCTAAACCCTTGCTATGGTGATGGGGATAGAGTAAGACCCTAAACCCTTGCTATGGTGATGGGGATAGAGTGAGACCCTAAACCCTTGCTATGGTGATGGGGATAGAGTAAGGCCCTAAACCCTTGCTAGGGTGATGGGGATAGAGTAAGACCCTAAACCCTTGCTAGGGTGATGGTGATAGAGTAAGACCCTAAACCCTTGCTATGGTGATGGGGATAGAGTAAGACCCTAAACCCTTGCTATAGTGATGGGGATAGAGTAAGGCCCTAAACCCTTGCTAGGGTGATGGGGATAGAGTAAGACCCTAAACCCTTGCTATGGTGATGGGGATAGAGTAAGACCCTAAACCCTTGCTATGGTGATGGGGATAGAGTAAGACCCTAAACCCTTGCTATAGTGATGGGGATAGAGTAAGACCCTAAACCCTTGCTATAGTGATGGGGATAGAGTAAGACCCTAAACCCTTGCTATGGTGATGGTGATGGGGATAGAGTAAGACCCTAAACCCTTGCTAGGGTGATGGGGATAGAGTAAGACCCTAAACCCTTGTTATGGTGATGGGGATAGAGTAAGACCCTAAACCCTTGCTAGGGTGATGGGGATAGCGTAAGACCCTAAACCCTTGCTAGGGTGATGGGGATAGAGTAAGACCCTAAACCCTTGCTAGGGTGATGGGGATAGAGTAAGACCCTAAACCCTTGCTAGGGTGATGGGGATAGCGTAAGACCCTAAACCCTTGCTAGGGTGATGGGGATAGCGTAAGACCCTAAACCCTTGCTAGGGAGATGGGGATAGAGTAAGACCCTAAACCCTTGCTAGGGTGATGGGGATAGCGTAAGACCCTAAACCCTTGCTAGGGTGATGGGGATAGAGTAAGACCCTAAACCCTTGCTATGGTGATGGGGATAGAGTAAGACCCTAAACCCTTGCTAGGGTGATGGGGATAGAGTAAGGCCCTAAACCCTTGCTAGGGTGATGGGGATAGCGTAAGACCCTAAACCCTTGCTAGGGTGATGGGGATAGAGTAAGACCCTAAACCCTTGCTATGGTGATGGGGATAGAGTAAGACCCTAAACCCTTGCTAGGGTGATGGGGATAGAGTAAGACCCTAAACCCTTGCTATGGTGATGGTGATAGAGTAAGGCCCTAAACCCTTGCTAGGGTGATGGGGATAGAGTAAGACCCTAAACCCTTGTTATGGTGATGGGGATAGAGTAAGACCCTAAACCCTTGCTATGGTGATGGTGATAGAGTAAGGCCCTAAACCCTTGCTAGGGTGATGGGGATAGAGTAAGACCCTAAACCCTTGCTAGGGTGATGGGGATAGAGTAAGGCCCTAAACCCTTGCTATGGTGATGGGGATAGAGTAAGACCCTAAACCCTTGCTATGGTGATGGGGATAGAGTAAGGATCTAAACCCTTGCTATGGTGATGGGGATAGAGTAAGACCCTAAACCCTTGCTATGGTGATGGGGATAGAGTAAGACCCTAAACCCTTGCTATGGTGATGGGGATAGAGTAAGACCCTAAACCCTTGCTAGGGTGATGGGGATAGAGTAAGGATCTAAACCCTTGCTAGGGTGATGGGGATAGAGTAAGGATCTAAACCCTTGCTATGGTGATGGGGATAGAGTAAGACCCTAAACCCTTGCTATGGTGATGGGGATAGAGTAAGACCCTAAACCCTTGCTATGGTGATGGGGATAGAGTAAGACCCTAAACCCTTGCTATGGTGATGGGGATAGAGTAAGACCCTAAACCCTTGCTATGGTGATGGGGATATAGTAAGGATCTAAACCCTTGCTAGGGTGATGGGGATAGAGTAAGGCCCTAAACCCTTGCTAGGGTGATGGGGATAGAGTAAGACCCTAAACCCTTGCTATGGTGATGGGGATAGAGTAAGACCCTAAACCCTTGCTATGGTGATGGGGATAGAGTAAGACCCTAAACCCTTGCTATGGTGATGGGGATATAGTAAGGATCTAAACCCTTGCTAGGGTGATGGGGATAGAGTAAGGCCCTAAACCCTTGCTAGGGTGATGGGGATAGAGTAAGACCCTAAACCCTTGTTATGGTGATGGGGATAGAGTAAGACCCTAAACCCTTGCTATGGTGATGGGGATAGAGTAAGACCCTAAACCCTTGCTATGGTGATGGGGATATAGTAAGGATCTAAACCCTTGCTAGGGTGATGGGGATAGAGTAAGGCCCTAAACCCTTGCTATGGTGATGGGGATAGAGTAAGACCCTAAACCCTTGCTAGGGTGATGGGGATAGAGTAAGACCCTAAATCCTTGCTAGGGTGATGGTGATAGAGTAAGACCCTAAACCCTTGCTATGGTGATGGGGATAGAGTGAGACCCTAAACCCTTGCTATGGTGAGGGGATAGAGTAAGGCCCTAAACCCTTGCTAGGGTGATGGGGATAGAGTAAGACCCTAAACCCTTGCTAGGGTGATGGTGATAGAGTAAGACCCTAAACCCTTGCTATGGTGATGGGGATAGAGTAAGACCCTAAACCCTTGCTATGGTGATGGGGATAGAGTAAGACCCTAAACCCTTGCTAGGGTGATGGGGATAGAGTAAGGTCCTAAACCCTTGCTATGGTGATGGGGATAGAGTAAGACCCTAAACCCTTGCTATGGTGATGGGGATAGAGTAAGACCCTAAACCCTTGCTATGGTGATGGGGATAGAGTAAGACCCTAAACCCTTGCTAGGGTGATGGGGATAGAGTAAGGCCCTAAACCCTTGCTATGGTGATGGGGATAGAGTAAGACCCTAAACCCTTGCTAGGGTGATGGGGATAGAGTAAGACCCTAAACCCTTGCTATGGTGATGGGGATAGAGTAAGGCCCTAAACCCTTGCTATGGTGATGGGGATAGAGTAAGACCCTAAACCCTTGCTATGGTGATGGGGATAGAGTAAGGTCCTAAACCCTTGCTATGGTGATGGGGATAGAGTAAGCCCCTTAACCCTTGCTAGGGTGATGGGGATAGAGTAAGACCCTAAACCCTTGCTGGGGTGATGGGGATAGAGTAAGACCCTAAACCCTTGCTAGGGTGATGGGGATAGAGTAAGACCCTAAACCCTTGCTAGGGTGATGGGGATAGACTAAGACCCTAAACCCTTGCTAGGGTGATGGGGATAGAGTAAGACCCTAAACCCTTGCTAGGGTGATGGGGATAGAGTAAGACCCTAAACCCTTGCTAGGGTGATGGGGATAGAGTAAGACCCTAAACCCTTGCTAGGGTGATGGGGATAGAGTAAGACCCTAAACCCTTGCTAGGGTGATGGGGATAGAGTAAGACCCTAAACCCTTGCTAGGGTGATGGGGATAGAGTAAGACCCTAAACCCTTGCTATGGTGATGGGGATAGAGTAAGACCCTAAACCCTTGCTATGGTGATGGGGATAGAGTAAGACCCTAAACCCTTGCTATGGTGATGGGGATAGAGTAAGACCCTAAACCCTTGCTATGGTGATGGGGATAGAGTAAGACCCTAAACCCTTGCTATGGTGATGGGGATAGAGTAAGGCCCTAAACCCTTGCTAGGGTGATGGGGATAGAGTGAGACCCTAAACCCTTGCTAGGGTGATGGGGATAGAGTAAGACCCTAAACCCTTGCTATGGTGATGGTGATGGGGATAGAGTAAGACCCTAAACCCTTGCTATGGTGATGGTGATGGGGATAGAGTAAGGCCATAAACCCTTGCTATAGTGATGGGGATAGAGTAAGACCCTAAACCCTTGCTATGGTGATGGGGATAGAGTAAGACCCTAAACCCTTGCTATGGTGATGGGGATAGAGTAAGACCCTAAACCCTTGCTATGGTGATGGGGATAGAGTAAGACCCTAAACCCTTGCTATGGTGATGGGGATAGAGTAAGACCCTAAACCCTTGCTATGGTGTTGGGGATAGAGTAAGACCCTAAACCCTTGCTAGGGTGATGGGGATAGAGTAAGACCCTAAACCCTTGCTATGGTGATGGGGATAGAGTAAGACCCTAAACCCTTGCTATGGTGTTGGGGATAGAGTAAGACCCTAAACCCTTGCTAGGGTGATGGGGATAGAGTAAGACCCTAAACCCTTGCTATGGTGATGGGGATAGAGTAAGACCCTAAACCCTTGCTAGGGTGATGGGGATAGAGTAAGGCCCTAAACCCTTGCTAGGGTGATGGGGATAGCGTAAGACCCTAAACCCTTGCTAGGGTGATGGGGATAGAGTAAGACCCTAAACCCTTGCTAGGGTGATGGGGATAGATTAAGACCCTAAACCCTTGCTATGGTGATGGGGATAGAGTAAGACCCTAAACCCTTGCTATGGTGATGGGGATAGAGTAAGACCCTAAACCCTTGCTAGGGTGATGGGGATAGAGTAAGACCCTAAACCCTTGCTATGGTGATGGGGATAGAGTAAGACCCTAAACCCTTGCTAGGGTGATGGGGATAGAGTAAGGCCCTAAACCCTTGCTAGGGTGATGGGGATAGAGTAAGACCCTAAACCCTTGCTATGGTGATGGGGATAGAGTAAGACCCTAAACCCTTGCTATGGTGATGGGGATAGAGTAAGGATCTAAACCCTTGCTATGGTGATGGGGATAGAGTAAGACCCTAAACCCTTGCTAGGGTGATGGGGATAGGGATAGAGTAAGACCCTAAACCCTTGCTATGGTGATGGGGATAGAGTAAGACCCTAAACCCTTGCTATGGTGATGGGGATAGAGTAAGACCCTAAACCCTTGCTATGGTGATGGGGATAGAGTAAGACCCTAAACCCTTGCTATGGTGATGGGGATGGAGTAAGACCCTAACCCCTTGCTAGGGTGATGGTGATAGAGTAAGACCCTAAACCCTTGCTAGGGTGATGGTGATAGAGTAAGGATCTAAACCCTTGCTATGGTGATGGGGATAGAGTAAGGATCTAAACCCTTGCTATGGTGATGGGGATAGAGTGAGACCCTAAACCCTTGCTATGGTGAGGGGATAGAGTAAGGCCCTAAACCCTTGCTAGGGTGATGGTGATAGAGTAAGACCCTAAACCCTTGCTATGGTGATGGGGATAGAGTAAGACCCTAAACCCTTGCTATGGTGATGGGGATAGAGTAAGGCCCTAAACCCTTGCTATGGTGATGGGGATAGAGTAAGGCCCTAAACCCTTGCTAGGGTGATGGGGATAGAGTAAGACCCTAAACCCTTGCTATGGTGATGGGGATAGAGTAAGACCCTAAACCCTTGCTATGGTGATGGTGATGGGGATAGAGTAAGGCCCTAAACCCTTGCTATAGTGATGGGGATAGAGTAAGACCCTAAACCCTTGCTAGGGTGATGGGGATAGAGTAAGGATCTAAACCCTTGCTATGGTGATGGGGATAGAGTAAGGATCTAAACCCTTGCTATGGTGATGGGGATAGAGTAAGACCCTAACCCCTTGCTATAGTGATGGGGATAGAGTAAGACCCTAAACCCTTGCTATGGTGATGGGGATAGAGTAAGGATCTAAACCCTTGCTATGGTGATGGGGATAGAGTAAGACCCTAAACCCTTGCTATAGTGATGGGGATAGAGTAAGACCCTAAACCCTTGCTATGGTGATGGGGATAGAGTGAGACCCTAAACCCTTGCTATGGTGAGGGGATAGAGTAAGGCCCTAAACCCTTGCTAGGGTGATGGGGATAGAGTAAGACCCTAAACCCTTGCTATGGTGATGGGGATAGAGTAAGACCCTAAACCCTTGCTATGGTGATGGGGATAGAGTAAGACCCTAAACCCTTGCTATGGTGATGGTGATGGGGATAGAGTAAGGCCATAAACCCTTGCTATAGTGATGGGGATAGAGTAAGACCCTAAACCCTTGCTATAGTGATGGGGATAGAGTAAGGCCCTAAACCCTTGCTAGGGTGATGGGGATAGAGTAAGACCCTAAACCCTTGCTATGGTGATGGGGATAGAGTAAGACCCTAAACCCTTGCTATGGTGATGGGGATAGAGTAAGACCCTAAACCCTTGCTATAGTGATGGGGATAGAGTAAGACCCTAAACCCTTGCTATAGTGATGAGGATAGAGTAAGACCCTAAACCCTTGCTATGGTGATGGGGATAGAGTAAGACCCTAAACCCTTGTTATGGTGATGGGGATAGAGTAAGACCCTAAACCCTTGTTATGGTGATGGGGATAGAGTAAGACCCTAAACCCTTGCTATGGTGATGGGGATAGAGTAAGACCCTAAACCCTTGCTAGGGTGATGGGGATAGAGTAAGACCCTAAACCCTTGCTATGGTGATGGGGATAGAGTAAGACCCTAAACCCTTGCTATGGTGTTGGGGATAGAGTAAGACCCTAAACCCTTGCTAGGGTGATGGGGATAGAGTAAGACCCTAAACCCTTGCTATGGTGATGGGGATAGAGTAAGACCCTAAACCCTTGCTAGGGTGATGGGGATAGAGTAAGGCCCTAAACCCTTGCTAGGGTGATGGGGATAGCGTAAGACCCTAAACCCTTGCTAGGGTGATGGGGATAGAGTAAGACCCTAAACCCTTGCTAGGGTGATGGGGATAGATTAAGACCCTAAACCCTTGCTATGGTGATGGGGATAGAGTAAGACCCTAAACCCTTGCTATGGTGATGGGGATAGAGTAAGACCCTAAACCCTTGCTAGGGTGATGGGGATAGAGTAAGACCCTAAACCCTTGCTATGGTGATGGGGATAGAGTAAGACCCTAAACCCTTGCTAGGGTGATGGGGATAGAGTAAGGCCCTAAACCCTTGCTAGGGTGATGGGGATAGCGTAAGACCCTAAACCCTTGCTAGGGTGATGGGGATAGAGTAAGACCCTAAACCCTTGCTATGGTGATGGGGATAGAGTAAGACCCTAAACCCTTGCTAGGGTGATGGGGATAGAGTAAGACCCTAAACCCTTGCTATGGTGATGGGGATAGAGTAAGACCCTAAACCCTTGCTATGGTGATGGGGATAGAGTAAGACCCTAAACCCTTGCTATGGTGATGGGGATAGAGTAAGGCCCTAAACCCTTGCTATGGTGATGGGGATAGAGTAAGACCCTAAACCCTTGCTATGGTGATGGGGATAGAGTAAGACCCTAAACCCTTGCTATGGTGATGGGGATAGAGTAAGACCCTAAACCCTTGCTATGGTGATGGGGATAGAGTAAGACCCTAAACCCTTGCTAGGGTGATGGGGATAGAGTAAGGCCCTAAACCCTTGCTAGGGTGATGGGGATAGAGTAAGACCCTAAACCCTTGCTATGGTGATGGGGATAGAGTAAGACCCTAAACCCTTGCTAGGGTGATGGGGATAGAGTAAGACCCTAAACCCTTGCTATGGTGATGGGGATAGAGTAAGGATCTAAACCCTTGCTAGGGTGATGGGGATAGAGTAAGGCCCTAAACCCTTGCTATAGTGATGGGGATAGAGTAAGACCCTAAACCCTTGCTATAGTGATGGGGATAGAGTAAGACCCTAAACCCTTGCTATAGTGATGGGGATAGAGTAAGACCCTAAACCCTTGCTATGGTGATGGGGATAGAGTAAGACCCTAAACCCTTGCTATGGTGATGGGGATAGAGTAAGGATCTAAACCCTTGCTAGGGTGATGGGGATAGAGTAAGGATCTAAACCCTTTGCTATGGTGATGGGGATAGAGTAAGACCCTAAACCCTTGCTATAGTGATGGGGATAGAGTAAGGATCTAAACCCTTGCTATGGTGATGGGGATAGAGTAAGACCCTAAACCCTTGCTATGGTGATGGGGATAGAGTAAGACCCTAAACCCTTGCTATAGTGATGGGGATAGAGTAAGACCCTAAACCCTTGCTATGGTGATGGGGATAGAGTAAGGATCTAAACCCTTGCTATGGTGATGGGGATAGAGTAAGACCCTAAACCCTTGCTAGGGTGATGGGGATAGAGTAAGACCCTAAACCCTTGCTATGGTGATGGGGATAGAGTAAGACCCTAAACCCTTGCTATGGTGATGGGGATAGAGTAAGACCCTAAACCCTTGCTATGGTGATGGGGATAGAGTAAGACCCTAAACCCTTGCTAGGGTGATGGGGATAGAGTAAGACCCTAAACCCTTGCTAGGGTGATGGGGATAGAGTAAGACCCTAAACCCTTGCTATGGTGATGGGGATAGAGTAAGACCCTAAACCCTTGCTATGGTGATGGGGATAGAGTAAGGCCCTAAACCCTTGCTAGGGTGATGGGGATAGAGTGAGACCCTAAACCCTTGCTAGGGTGATGGGGATAGAGTAAGACCCTAAACCCTTGCTATGGTGATGGTGATGGGGATAGAGTAAGACCCTAAACCCTTGCTATGGTGATGGTGATGGGGATAGAGTAAGGCCATAAACCCTTGCTATAGTGATGGGGATAGAGTAAGACCCTAAACCCTTGCTATGGTGATGGGGATAGAGTAAGACCCTAAACCCTTGCTATGGTGATGGGGATAGAGTAAGACCCTAAACCCTTGCTATGGTGATGGGGATAGAGTAAGACCCTAAACCCTTGCTATGGTGATGGGGATAGAGTAAGACCCTAAACCCTTGCTATGGTGTTGGGGATAGAGTAAGACCCTAAACCCTTGCTAGGGTGATGGGGATAGAGTAAGACCCTAAACCCTTGCTATGGTGATGGGGATAGAGTAAGACCCTAAACCCTTGCTATGGTGTTGGGGATAGAGTAAGACCCTAAACCCTTGCTAGGGTGATGGGGATAGAGTAAGACCCTAAACCCTTGCTATGGTGATGGGGATAGAGTAAGACCCTAAACCCTTGCTAGGGTGATGGGGATAGAGTAAGGCCCTAAACCCTTGCTAGGGTGATGGGGATAGCGTAAGACCCTAAACCCTTGCTAGGGTGATGGGGATAGAGTAAGACCCTAAACCCTTGCTAGGGTGATGGGGATAGATTAAGACCCTAAACCCTTGCTATGGTGATGGGGATAGAGTAAGACCCTAAACCCTTGCTATGGTGATGGGGATAGAGTAAGACCCTAAACCCTTGCTAGGGTGATGGGGATAGAGTAAGACCCTAAACCCTTGCTATGGTGATGGGGATAGAGTAAGACCCTAAACCCTTGCTAGGGTGATGGGGATAGAGTAAGGCCCTAAACCCTTGCTAGGGTGATGGGGATAGAGTAAGACCCTAAACCCTTGCTATGGTGATGGGGATAGAGTAAGACCCTAAACCCTTGCTATGGTGATGGGGATAGAGTAAGACCCTAAACCCTTGCTATGGTGATGGGGATAGAGTAAGACCCTAAACCCTTGCTATGGTGATGGGGATAGAGTAAGACCCTAAACCCTTGCTATGGTGATGGGGATAGAGTAAGACCCTAAACCCTTGCTATGGTGATGGGGATAGAGTAAGACCCTAAACCCTTGCTATGGTGATGGGGATAGAGTAAGACCCTAAACCCTTGCTATGGTGATGGGGATGGAGTAAGACCCTAACCCCTTGCTAGGGTGATGGTGATAGAGTAAGACCCTAAACCCTTGCTAGGGTGATGGTGATAGAGTAAGGATCTAAACCCTTGCTATGGTGATGGGGATAGAGTAAGGATCTAAACCCTTGCTATGGTGATGGGGATAGAGTGAGACCCTAAACCCTTGCTATGGTGAGGGGATAGAGTAAGGCCCTAAACCCTTGCTAGGGTGATGGTGATAGAGTAAGACCCTAAACCCTTGCTATGGTGATGGGGATAGAGTAAGACCCTAAACCCTTGCTATGGTGATGGGGATAGAGTAAGGCCCTAAACCCTTGCTATGGTGATGGGGATAGAGTAAGGCCCTAAACCCTTGCTAGGGTGATGGGGATAGAGTAAGACCCTAAACCCTTGCTATGGTGATGGGGATAGAGTAAGACCCTAAACCCTTGCTATGGTGATGGTGATGGGGATAGAGTAAGGCCCTAAACCCTTGCTATAGTGATGGGGATAGAGTAAGACCCTAAACCCTTGCTATGGTGATGGGGATAGAGTAAGGATCTAAACCCTTGCTATGGTGATGGGGATAGAGTAAGACCCTAAACCCTTGCTAGGGTGATGGGGATAGAGTAAGACCCTAAACCCTTGCTATGGTGATGGGGATAGAGTAAGACCCTAACCCCTTGCTATAGTGATGGGGATAGAGTAAGACCCTAAACCCTTGCTATGGTGATGGGGATAGAGTAAGGATCTAAACCCTTGCTATGGTGATGGGGATAGAGTAAGACCCTAAACCCTTGCTATAGTGATGGGGATAGAGTAAGACCCTAAACCCTTGCTATGGTGATGGGGATAGAGTGAGACCCTAAACCCTTGCTATGGTGAGGGGATAGAGTAAGGCCCTAAACCCTTGCTAGGGTGATGGGGATAGAGTAAGACCCTAAACCCTTGCTATGGTGATGGGGATAGAGTAAGACCCTAAACCCTTGCTATGGTGATGGGGATAGAGTAAGACCCTAAACCCTTGCTATGGTGATGGTGATGGGGATAGAGTAAGGCCATAAACCCTTGCTATAGTGATGGGGATAGAGTAAGACCCTAAACCCTTGCTATAGTGATGGGGATAGAGTAAGGCCCTAAACCCTTGCTAGGGTGATGGGGATAGAGTAAGACCCTAAACCCTTGCTATGGTGATGGGGATAGAGTAAGACCCTAAACCCTTGCTATGGTGATGGGGATAGAGTAAGACCCTAAACCCTTGCTATAGTGATGGGGATAGAGTAAGACCCTAAACCCTTGCTATAGTGATGAGGATAGAGTAAGACCCTAAACCCTTGCTATGGTGATGGGGATAGAGTAAGACCCTAAACCCTTGTTATGGTGATGGGGATAGAGTAAGACCCTAAACCCTTGTTATGGTGATGGGGATAGAGTAAGACCCTAAACCCTTGCTATGGTGATGGGGATAGAGTAAGACCCTAAACCCTTGCTAGGGTGATGGGGATAGAGTAAGACCCTAAACCCTTGCTATGGTGATGGGGATAGAGTAAGACCCTAAACCCTTGCTATGGTGTTGGGGATAGAGTAAGACCCTAAACCCTTGCTAGGGTGATGGGGATAGAGTAAGACCCTAAACCCTTGCTATGGTGATGGGGATAGAGTAAGACCCTAAACCCTTGCTAGGGTGATGGGGATAGAGTAAGGCCCTAAACCCTTGCTAGGGTGATGGGGATAGCGTAAGACCCTAAACCCTTGCTAGGGTGATGGGGATAGAGTAAGACCCTAAACCCTTGCTAGGGTGATGGGGATAGATTAAGACCCTAAACCCTTGCTATGGTGATGGGGATAGAGTAAGACCCTAAACCCTTGCTATGGTGATGGGGATAGAGTAAGACCCTAAACCCTTGCTAGGGTGATGGGGATAGAGTAAGACCCTAAACCCTTGCTATGGTGATGGGGATAGAGTAAGACCCTAAACCCTTGCTAGGGTGATGGGGATAGAGTAAGGCCCTAAACCCTTGCTAGGGTGATGGGGATAGCGTAAGACCCTAAACCCTTGCTAGGGTGATGGGGATAGAGTAAGACCCTAAACCCTTGCTATGGTGATGGGGATAGAGTAAGACCCTAAACCCTTGCTAGGGTGATGGGGATAGAGTAAGACCCTAAACCCTTGCTATGGTGATGGGGATAGAGTAAGACCCTAAACCCTTGCTATGGTGATGGGGATAGAGTAAGACCCTAAACCCTTGCTAGGGTGATGGGGATAGAGTAAGACCCTAAACCCTTGCTATGGTGATGGGGATAGAGTAAGACCCTAAACCCTTGCTAGGGTGATGGGGATAGAGTAAGACCCTAAACCCTTGCTATGGTGATGGGGATAGAGTAAGGATCTAAACCCTTGCTAGGGTGATGGGGATAGAGTAAGGCCCTAAACCCTTGCTATAGTGATGGGGATAGAGTAAGACCCTAAACCCTTGCTATAGTGATGGGGATAGAGTAAGACCCTAAACCCTTGCTATAGTGATGGGGATAGAGTAAGACCCTAAACCCTTGCTATGGTGATGGGGATAGAGTAAGACCCTAAACCCTTGCTATGGTGATGGGGATAGAGTAAGGATCTAAACCCTTGCTAGGGTGATGGGGATAGAGTAAGGATCTAAACCCTTTGCTATGGTGATGGGGATAGAGTAAGACCCTAAACCCTTGCTATAGTGATGGGGATAGAGTAAGACCCTAAACCCTTGCTATGGTGATGGGGATAGAGTAAGACCCTAAACCCTTGCTAGGGTGATGGGGATAGAGTAAGACCCTAAACCCTTGCTATGGTGATGGGGATAGAGTAAGGCCCTAAACCCTTGCTAGGGTGTTGGGGATAGAGTAAGACCCTAAACCCTTGCTATGGTGATGGGGATAGAGTAAGACCCTAAACCCTTGCTATGGTGATGGGGATAGAGTAAGGATCTAAACCCTTGCTATGGTGATGGGGATAGAGTAAGACCCTAAACCCTTGCTATGGTGATGGGGATAGAGTAAGACCCTAAACCCTTGCTATAGTGATGGGGATAGAGTAAGACCCTAAACCCTTGCTATGGTGATGGGGATAGAGTAAGGATCTAAACCCTTGCTATGGTGATGGGGATAGAGTAAGACCCTAAACCCTTGCTAGGGTGATGGGGATAGAGTAAGACCCTAAACCCTTGCTATGGTGATGGGGATAGAGTAAGACCCTAAACCCTTGCTAGGGTGATGGGGATAGAGTAAGACCCTAAACCCTTGCTATGGTGATGGGGATAGAGTAAGGCCCTAAACCCTTGCTATAGTGATGGGGATAGAGTAAGACCCTAAACCCTTGCTAGGGTGATGGGGATAGAGTAAGACCCTAAACCCTTGCTATGGTGATGGGGATAGAGTAAGACCCTAAACCCTTGCTAGGGTGATGGGGATAGAGTAAGACCCTGAACCCTTGCTATGGTGATGGGGATAGAGTAAGACCCTAAACCCTTGCTATGGTGATGGGGATAGAGTAAGACCCTAAACCCTTGCTAGGGTGATGGGGATAGAGTAAGACCCTAAACCCTTGCTATGGTGATGGGGATAGAGTAAGACCCTAAACCCTTGCTATAGTGATGGGGATAGAGTAAGACCCTAAACCCTTGCTATGGTGATGGGGATAGAGTAAGACCCTAAACCCTTGCTAGGGTGATGGGGATAGAGTAAGACCCTAAACCCTTGCTATGGTGATGGGGATAGAGTAAGACCCTAAACCCTTGCTATGGTGATGGGGATAGAGTAAGACCCTAAACCCTTGCTAGGGTGATGGGGATAGAGTAAGGCCCTAAACCCTTGCTATGGTGATGGGGATAGAGTAAGACCCTAAACCCTTGCTATGGTGATGGGGATAGAGTAAGACCCTAAACCCTTGCTAGGGTGATGGGGATAGAGTAAGGATCTAAACCCTTGCTATGGTGATGGGGATAGAGTGAGACCCTAAACCCTTGCTATGGTGATGGGGATAGAGTAAGGATCTAAACCCTTGCTATGGTGATGGGGATAGAGTAAGACCCTAAACCCTTGCTAGGGTGATGGGGATAGAGTAAGGATCTAAACCCTTGCTATGGTGATGGGGATAGAGTGAGACCCTAAACCCTTGCTATGGTGAGGGGATAGAGTAAGGCCCTAAACCCTTGCTAGGGTGATGGGGATAGAGTAAGACCCTAAACCCTTGCTAGGGTGATGGTGATAGAGTAAGACCCTAAACCCTTGCTATGGTGATGGGGATAGAGTAAGACCCTAAACCCTTGCTATGGTGATGGTGATGGGGATAGAGTAAGGCCCTAAACCCTTGCTATAGTGATGGGGATAGAGTAAGACCCTAAACCCTTGCTATGGTGATGGGGATAGAGTAAGGATCTAAACCCTTGCTATGGTGATGGGGATAGAGTAAGACCCTAAACCCTTGCTAGGGTGATGGGGATAGAGTAAGACCCTAAACCCTTGCTATGGTGATGGGGATAGAGTAAGACCCTAAACCCTTGCTATAGTGATGGGGATAGAGTAAGACCCTAAACCCTTGCTATGGTGATGGGGATAGAGTAAGGATCTAAACCCTTGCTATGGTGATGGGGATAGAGTAAGACCCTAAACCCTTGCTATAGTGATGGGGATAGAGTAAGACCCTAAACCCTTGCTATGGTGATGGGGATAGAGTGAGACCCTAAACCCTTGCTATGGTGAGGGGATAGAGTAAGGCCCTAAACCCTTGCTAGGGTGATGGGGATAGAGTAAGACCCTAAACCCTTGCTATGGTGATGGGGATAGAGTAAGACCCTAAACCCTTGCTATGGTGATGGGGATAGAGTAAGACCCTAAACCCTTGCTATGGTGATGGTGATGGGGATAGAGTAAGGCCATAAACCCTTGCTATAGTGATGGGGATAGAGTAAGACCCTAAACCCTTGCTATAGTGATGGGGATAGAGTAAGGCCCTAAACCCTTGCTAGGGTGATGGGGATAGAGTAAGACCCTAAACCCTTGCTATGGTGATGGGGATAGAGTAAGACCCTAAACCCTTGCTAGGGTGATGGGGATAGAGTAAGACCCTAAACCCTTGCTAGGGTGATGGGGATAGAGTAAGACCCTAAACCCTTGCTAGGGTGATGGGGATAGAGTAAGACCCTAAACCCTTGCTATGGTGATGGGGATAGAGTAAGACCCTAAACCCTTGCTATGGTGATGGGGATAGAGTAAGACCCTAAACCCTTGCTATGGTGATGGGGATAGAGTAAGACCCTAAACCCTTGCTATAGTGATGGGGATAGAGTAAGACCCTAAACCCTTGCTATAGTGATGAGGATAGAGTAAGACCCTAAACCCTTGCTATGGTGATGGGGATAGAGTAAGACCCTAAACCCTTGTTATGGTGATGGGGATAGAGTAAGACCCTAAACCCTTGTTATGGTGATGGGGATAGAGTAAGACCCTAAACCCTTGCTATGGTGATGGGGATAGAGTAAGACCCTAAACCCTTGCTAGGGTGATGGGGATAGAGTAAGACCCTAAACCCTTGCTATGGTGATGGGGATAGAGTAAGACCCTAAACCCTTGCTATGGTGTTGGGGATAGAGTAAGACCCTAAACCCTTGCTAGGGTGATGGGGATAGAGTAAGACCCTAAACCCTTGCTATGGTGATGGGGATAGAGTAAGACCCTAAACCCTTGCTATGGTGATGGGGATAGAGTAAGGCCCTAAACCCTTGCTAGGGTGATGGGGATAGAGTAAGACCCTAAACCCTTGCTATGGTGATGGGGATAGAGTAAGACCCTAAACCCTTGCTATGGTGATGGGGATAGAGTAAGGCCCTAAACCCTTGCTAGGGTGATGGGGATAGAGTAAGACCCTAAACCCTTGCTATGGTGATGGGGATAGAGTAAGACCCTAAACCCTTGCTAGGGTGATGGGGATAGAGTAAGGCCCTAAACCCTTGCTAGGGTGATGGGGATAGCGTAAGACCCTAAACCCTTGCTAGGGTGATGGGGATAGAGTAAGACCCTAAACCCTTGCTAGGGTGATGGGGATAGATTAAGACCCTAAACCCTTGCTATGGTGATGGGGATAGAGTAAGACCCTAAACCCTTGCTATGGTGATGGGGATAGAGTAAGACCCTAAACCCTTGCTAGGGTGATGGGGATAGAGTAAGACCCTAAACCCTTGCTATGGTGATGGGGATAGAGTAAGACCCTAAACCCTTGCTAGGGTGATGGGGATAGAGTAAGGCCCTAAACCCTTGCTAGGGTGATGGGGATAGCGTAAGACCCTAAACCCTTGCTAGGGTGATGGGGATAGAGTAAGACCCTAAACCCTTGCTATGGTGATGGGGATAGAGTAAGACCCTAAACCCTTGCTAGGGTGATGGGGATAGAGTAAGACCCTAAACCCTTGCTATGGTGATGGGGATAGAGTAAGACCCTAAACCCTTGCTATGGTGATGGGGATAGAGTAAGACCCTAAACCCTTGCTAGGGTGATGGGGATAGAGTAAGACCCTAAACCCTTGCTATGGTGATGGGGATAGAGTAAGACCCTAAACCCTTGCTAGGGTGATGGGGATAGAGTAAGACCCTAAACCCTTGCTATGGTGATGGGGATAGAGTAAGACCCTAAACCCTTGCTAGGGTGATGGGGATAGAGTAAGACCCTAAACCCTTGCTATGGTGATGGGGATAGAGTAAGGATCTAAACCCTTGCTAGGGTGATGGGGATAGAGTAAGACCCTAAACCCTTGCTATGGTGATGGGGATAGAGTAAGACCCTAAACCCTTGCTATGGTGATGGGGATAGAGTAAGACCCTAAACCCTTGCTAGGGTGATGGGGATAGAGTAAGGATCTAAACCCTTGCTAGGGTGATGGGGATAGAGTAAGGATCTAAACCCTTTGCTATGGTGATGGGGATAGAGTAAGACCCTAAACCCTTGCTATGGTGATGGGGATAGAGTAAGACCCTAAACCCTTGCTATAGTGATGGGGATAGAGTAAGACCCTAAACCCTTGCTATGGTGATGGGGATAGAGTAAGGATCTAAACCCTTGCTATGGTGATGGGGATAGAGTAAGACCCTAAACCCTTGCTAGGGTGATGGGGATAGAGTAAGACCCTAAACCCTTGCTAGGGTGATGGGGATAGAGTTAGACCCTAAACCCTTGCTAGGGTGATGGGGATAGAGTTAGACCCTAAACCCTTGCTAGGGTGATGGGGATAGAGTAAGACCCTAAACCCTTGCTATGGTGATGGGGATAGAGTAAGACCCTAAACCCTTGCTAGGGTGATGGGGATAGAGTAAGACCCTAAACCCTTGCTATGGTGATGGGGATAGAGTAAGGCCCTAAACCCTTGCTATAGTGATGGGGATAGAGTAAGGCCCTAAACCCTTGCTATAGTGATGGGGATAGAGTAAGGCCCTAAACCCTTGCTATGGTGATGGGGATAGAGTAAGACCCTAAACCCTTGCTATGGTGATGGGGATAGAGTAAGACCCTAAACCCTTGCTAGGGTGATGGGGATAGAGTAAGACCCTAAACCCTTGCTATGGTGATGGGGATAGAGTAAGACCCTAAACCCTTGCTAGGGTGATGGGGATAGAGTAAGACCCTGAACCCTTGCTATGGTGATGGGGATAGAGTAAGACCCTAAACCCTTGCTATGGTGATGGGGATAGAGTAAGACCCTAAACCCTTGCTAGGGTGATGGGGATAGAGTAAGACCCTAAACCCTTGCTATGGTGATGGGGATAGAGTAAGACCCTAAACCCTTGCTATAGTGATGGGGATAGAGTAAGACCCTAAACCCTTGCTATGGTGATGGGGATAGAGTAAGACCCTAAACCCTTGCTAGGGTGATGGGGATAGAGTAAGACCCTAAACCCTTGCTATGGTGATGGGGATAGAGTAAGACCCTAAACCCTTGCTATGGTGATGGGGATAGAGTAAGGCCCTAAACCCTTGCTAGGGTGATGGGGATAGAGTAAGACCCTAAACCCTTGCTATGGTGATGGGGATAGAGTAAGACCCTAAACCCTTGCTAGGGTGATGGGGATAGAGTAAGACCCTAAACCCTTGCTATGGTGATGGTGATAGAGTAAGGCCCTAAACCCTTGCTATGGTGATGGTGATAGAGTAAGGCCCTAAACCCTTGCTATGGTGATGGGGATAGAGTAAGGCCCTAAACCCTTGCTATGGTGATGGGGATAGAGTAAGGATCTAAACCCTTGCTAGGGTGATGGGGATAGAGTAAGGATCTAAACCCTTGCTATGGTGATGGGGATAGAGTAAGGCCCTAAACCCTTGCTATGGTGATGGGGATAGAGTAAGGCCCTAAACCCTTGCTATGGTGATGGGGATAGAGTAAGGATCTAAACCCTTGCTAGGGTGATGGGGATAGAGTAAGACCCTAAACCCTTGCTATAGTGATGGGGATAGAGTTAGACCCTAAACCCTTGCTAGGGTGATGGGGATAGAGTAAGGCCCTAAACCCTTGCTATGGTGATGGGGATAGAGTAAGGCCCTAAACCCTTGCTATGGTGATGGGGATAGAGTAAGACCCTAAACCCTTGCTATGGTGATGGGGATAGAGTAAGACCCTAAACCCTTGCTATGGTGATGGGGATAGAGTAAGACCCTAAACCCTTGCTATGGTGATGGGGATAGAGTAAGACCCTAAACCCTTGCTAGGGTGATGGGGATAGAGTAAGACCCTAAACCCTTGCTAGGGTGATGGGGATAGAGTAAGACCCTAAACCCTTGCTATGGTGATGGGGATAGAGTAAGACCCTAAACCCTTGCTATGGTGATGGGGATATAGTAAGGATCTAAACCCTTGCTAGGGTGATGGGGATAGAGTAAGACCCTAAACCCTTGCTAGGGTGATGGGGATAGAGTAAGACCCTAAACCCTTGCTATGGTGATGGGGATAGAGTAAGACCCTAAACCCTTGCTATGGTGATGGGGATATAGTAAGGATCTAAACCCTTGCTAGGGTGATGGGGATAGAGTAAGACCCTAAACCCTTGCTATGGTGATGGGGATAGAGTAAGACCCTAAACCCTTGCTATGGTGATGGGGATAGAGTAAGACCCTAAACCCTTGCTAGGGTGATGGGGATAGAGTAAGACCCTAAACCCTTGCTATGGTGATGGGGATAGAGTAAGACCCTAAACCCTTGCTATGGTGATGGGGATAGAGTAAGACCCTAAACCCTTGCTAGGGTGATGGGGATAGAGTAAGACCCTAAACCCTTGCTATGGTGATGGGGATAGAGTAAGACCCTAAACCCTTGCTATGGTGATGGGGATAGAGTAAGACCCTAAACCCTTGCTAGGGTGATGGTGATAGAGTAAGACCCTAAACCCTTGCTATGGTGATGGGGATAGAGTAAGACCCTAAACCCTTGCTAGGGTGATGGGGATAGAGTAAGACCCTAAACCCTTGCTATGGTGATGGGGATAGAGTAAGGCCCTAAACCCTTGCTAGGGTGATGGGGATAGAGTAAGACCCTAAACCCTTGCTAGGGTGATGGTGATAGAGTAAGACCCTAAACCCTTGCTATGGTGATGGGGATAGAGTAAGACCCTAAACCCTTGCTATGGTGATGGGGATAGAGTAAGACCCTAAACCCTTGCTATGGTGATGGGGATAGAGTAAGACCCTAAACCCTTGCTATGGTGATGGGGATAGAGTAAGACCCTAAACCCTTGCTATAGTGATGGGGATAGAGTAAGACCCTAAACCCTTGCTATAGTGATGGGGATAGAGTAAGACCCTAAACCCTTGCTATGGTGATGGTGATAGAGTAAGACCCTAAACCCTTGCTATGGTGATGGGGATAGAGTAAGACCCTAAACCCTTGCTAGGGTGATGGGGATAGAGTAAGACCCTAAACCCTTGCTAGGGTGATGGGGATAGCGTAAGACCCTAAACCCTTGCTAGGGTGATGGGGATAGCGTAAGACCCTAAACCCTTGCTAGGGTGATGGGGATAGAGTAAGACCCTAAACCCTTGCTAGGGAGATGGGGATAGAGTAAGACCCTAAACCCTTGCTAGGGTGATGGGGATAGCGTAAGACCCTAAACCCTTGCTAGGGTGATGGGGATAGAGTAAGACCCTAAACCCTTGCTATGGTGATGGGGATAGAGTAAGACCCTAAACCCTTGCTAGGGTGATGGGGATAGAGTAAGGCCCTAAACCCTTGCTAGGGTGATGGGGATAGCGTAAGACCCTAAACCCTTGCTAGGGTGATGGGGATAGAGTAAGACCCTAAACCCTTGCTATGGTGATGGGGATAGAGTAAGCCCCTAAACCCTTGCTATGGTGATGGGGATAGAGTAAGACCCTAAACCCTTGCTATGGTGATGGGGATAGAGTAAGACCCTAAACCCTTGCTATGGTGATGGGGATAGAGTAAGACCCTAAACCCTTGCTAGGGTGTTGGGGATAGAGTAAGGCCCTAAACCCTTGCTAGGGTGATGGGGATAGAGTAAGACCCTAAACCCTTGCTATGGTGATGGGGATAGAGTAAGGCCCTAAACCCTTGCTATGGTGATGGGGATAGAGTAAGACCCTAAACCCTTGCTAGGGTGATGGGGATAGAGTAAGAACCTAAACCCTTGCTATGGTGATGGGGATAGAGTAAGACCCTAAACCCTTGCTAGGGTGATGGGGATAGAGTAAGGCCCTAAACCCTTGCTAGGGTGATGGGGATAGAGTAAGACCCTAAACCCTTGCTATGGTGATGGGGATAGAGTGAGACCCTAAACCCTTGCTATGGTGATGGGGATAGAGTAAGACCCTAAACCCTTGCTAGGGTGATGGGGATAGAGTAAGACCCTAAACCCTTGCTATGGTGATGGGGATAGAGTAAGACCCTAAACCCTTGCTATGGTGATGGGGATAGAGTAAGACCCTAAACCCTTGCTATGGTGATGGGGATAGAGTAAGACCCTAAACCCTTGCTATGGTGATGGGGATAGAGTAAGACCCTAAACCCTTGCTAGGGTGATGGGGATAGAGTAAGACCCTAAACCATTGCTATGGTGATGGGGATAGAGTAAGACCCTAAACCCTTGCTATGGTGATGGGGATAGAGTAAGACCCTAAACCCTTGCTATGGTGATGGGGATAGAGTAAGACCCTAAACCCTTGCTATGGTGATGGGGATAGAGTAAGACCCTAAACCCTTGCTATGGTGTTGGGGATAGAGTAAGGCCCTAAACCCTTGCTATGGTGATGGGGATAGAGTAAGACCCTAAACCCTTGCTATGGTGATGGGGATAGAGTAAGACCCTAAACCCTTGCTATGGTGATGGGGATAGAGTAAGGCCCTAAACCCTTGCTATGGTGATGGGGATAGAGTAAGGCCCTAAACCCTTGCTATGGTGATGGGGATAGAGTAAGACCCTAAACCCTTGGTATGGTGATGGGGATAGAGTAAGACCCTAAACCCTTGCTATGGTGATGGGGATAGAGTAAGACCCTAAACCCTTGGTATGGTGATGGGGATAGAGTAAGGCCCTAAACCCTTGCTATGGTGATGGGGATAGAGTAAGACCCTAAACCCTTGCTATGGTGATGGGGATAGAGTAAGACCCTAAACCCTTGCTATGGTGTTGGGGATAGAGTAAGACCCTAAACCCTTGGTATGGTGATGGGGATAGAGTAAGACCCTAAACCCTTGCTATGGTGATGGGGATAGAGTAAGGCCCTAAACCCTTGCTAGGGTGTTGGGGATAGAGTAAGACCCTAAACCCTTGCTAGGGTGATGGGGATAGAGTAAGGCGCTAAACCCTTGCTAGGGTGATGGGGATAGAGTAAGGCCCTAAACCCTTGCTAGGGTGATGGGGATAGAGTAAGACCCTAAACCCTTGTGATGGGGATAAAGTATGACCCTAAACCCTTGCTATGGTGATGGGGATAGAGTAAGGCCCTAAACCCTTGCTATGGTGATGGGGATAGAGTAAGACCCTAAACCCTTGCTAGGGTGATGGGGATAGAGTAAGACCCTAAACCCTTGCTATGGTGATGGGGATAGAGTAAGGCCCTAAACCCTTGCTAGGGTGATGGGGATAGAGTAAGACCCTAAACCCTTGCTATGGTGATGGGGATAGAGTAAGGCCCTAAACCCTTGCTATGGTGATGGGGATAGAGTAAGACCCTAAACCCTTGCTAGGGTGATGGGGATAGAGTAAGACCCTAAACCCTTGCTATGGTGATGGGGATAGAGTAAGGATCTAAACCCTTGCTATGGTGATGGGGATAGAGTAAGGCCCTAAACCCTTGCTAGGGTGATGGGGATAGAGTAAGGCCCTAAACCCTTGCTAGGGTGATGGGGATAGAGTAAGACCCTAAACCCTTGCTATGGTGATGGGGATAGAGTAAGGCCCTAAACCCTTGCTATGGTGATGGGGATAGAGTAAGACCCTAAACCCTTGCTAGGGTGATGGGGATAGAGTAAGACCCTAAACCCTTGCTATGGTGATGGGGATAGAGTAAGACCCTAAACCCTTGCTATGGTGATGGGGATAGAGTAAGACCCTAAACCCTTGCTATGGTGATGGGGATAGAGTAAGACCCTAAACCCTTGCTATGGTGATGGGGATAGAGTAAGACCCTAAACCCTTGCTATGGTGATGGGGATAGAGTAAGACCCTAAACCCTTGCTAGGGTGATGGGGATAGAGTAAGACCCTAAACCCTTGCTATGGTGATGGGGATAGAGTAAGACCCTAAACCCTTCCTAAACCCTTGCTATGGTGATGGGGATAGAGTAAGACCCTAAACCCTTGCTAGGGTGATGGGGATAGAGTAAGACCCTAAACCATTGCTATGGTGATGGGGATAGAGTAAGACCCTAAACCCTTGCTAGGGTGATGGGGATAGAGTAAGACCCTAAACCCTTGCTATGGTGATGGGGATAGAGTAAGGCCCTAAACCCTTGCTAGGGTGATGGGGATAGAGTAAGACCCTAAACCCTTGCTATGGTGATGGGGATAGCGTAAGACCCTAAACCCTTGCTAGGGTGATGGGGATAGAGTAAGGCCCTAAACCCTTGCTAGGGTGATGGGGATAGAGTAAGGCCCTAAACCCTTGCTAGGGTGATGGGGATAGAGTAAGACCCTAAACCCTTGCTAGGGTGATGGGGATAGAGTAAGGCCCTAAACCCTTGCTAGGGTGATGGGGATAGAGTAAGACCCTAAACCCTTGCTAGGGTGATGGGGATAGCGTAAGACCCTAAACCCTTGCTATGGTGATGGGGATAGAGTAAGACCCTAAACCCTTGCTAGGGTGATGGGGATAGAGTAAGACCCTAAACCATTGCTATGGTGATGTGGATAGAGTAAGGCCCTAAACCATTGCTATGGTGATGGGGATAGAGTAAGACCCTAAACCCTTGCTATGGTGATGGGGATAGAGTAAGACCCTAAACCCTTGCTATGGTGATGGGGATAGAGTAAGACCCTAAACCCTTGCTAGGGTGATGGGGATAGAGTAAGGCCCTAAACCCTTGCTATGGTGATGGGGATAGAGTAAGGCCCTAAACCCTTGCTATGGTGTTGGGGATAGAGTAAGACCCTAAACCCTTGCTAGGGTGATGGTGATAGAGTAAGACCCTAAACCCTTGCTATGGTGATGGGGATAGAGTAAGACCCTAAACCCTTGCTAGGGTGATGGGGATAGAGTAAGGCCCTAAACCCTTGCTATGGTGATGGGGATAGAGTTAGACCCTAAACCCTTGCTATGGTGATGGGGATAGAGTAAGACCCTAAACCCTTGCTATGGTGATGGGGATAGAGTTAGACCCTAAACCCTTGCTAGGGTGATGGGGATAGAGTAAGGCCCTAAACCCTTGCTAGGGTGATGGGGATAGAGTAAGACCCTAAACCCTTGCTATGGTGATGGGGATAGAGTAAGGCCCTAAACCCTTGCTATGGTGATGGGGATAGAGTAAGGCCCTAAACCCTTGCTATGGTGATGGGGATAGAGTAAGACCCTAAACCCTTGCTAGGGTGATGGGGATAGAGTAAGGCCCTAAACCCTTGCTATGGTGATGGGGATAGAGTAAGGCCCTAAACCCTTGCTATGGTGATGGGGATAGAGTAAGGCCCTAAACCCTTGCTATGGTGATGGGGATAGAGTAAGACCCTAAACCCTTGCTAGGGTGATGGGGATAGAGTAAGGCCCTAAACCCTTGCTATGGTGATGGGGATAGAGTAAGACCCTAAACCCTTGCTATGGTGATGGGGATAGAGTAAGACCCTAAACCCTTGCTATGGTGATGGGGATAGAGTAAGACCCTAAACCCTTGCTATGGTGATGGGGATAGAGTAAGACCCTAAACCCTTGTTATGGTGATGGGGATAGAGTAAGACCCTAAACCCTTGTTATGGTGATGGGGATAGAGTAAGACCCTAAACCCTTGCTATGGTGATGGGGATAGAGTAAGACCCTAAACCCTTGCTATGGTGATGGGGATAGAGTAAGACCCTAAACCCTTGCTATGGTGATGGGGATAGAGTAAGACCCTAAACCCTTGCTAGGGTGATGGGGATAGAGTAAGACCCTAAACCCTTGCTAGGGTGATGGGGATAGAGTAAGACCCTAAACCCTTGTGATGGGGATAGAGTAAGACCCTAAACCCTTGTGATGGGGATAGAGTAAGACCCTAAACCCTTGTGATGGGGATAGAGTAAGACCCTAAACCCTTGCTATGGTGATGGGGATAGAGTAAGACCCTAAACCCTTGCTAGGGTGATTGGGGATAGAGTAAGACCCTAAACCCTTGCTAGGGTGATGGGGATAGAGTAAGACCCTAAACCCTTGCTATGGTGATGGGGATAGAGTAAGACCCTAAACCCTTGCTATGGTGATGGGGATAGAGTAAGACCCTAAACCCTTGCTATGGTGATGGGGATAGAGTAAGACCCTAAACCCTTGCTATGGTGATGGGAATGGGGATAGAGTAAGGCCCTAAACCCTTGCTAGGGTGATGGGGATAGAGTAAGACCCTAAACCCTTGCTATGGTGATGGGGATAGAGTAAGACCCTAAACCCTTGCTAGGGTGATGGGGATAGAGTAAGACCCTAAACCCTTGCTATGGTGATGGGGATAGAGTAAGGCCCTAAACCCTTGCTATGGTGATGGGGATAGAGTAAGGCCCTAAACCCTTGCTAGGGTGATGGGGATAGAGTAAGACCCTAAACCCTTGCTAGGGTGATTAGATAGAGTAAGACCCTAAACCCTTGCTATGGTGATGGGGATAGAGTAAGGCCCTAAACCCTTGCTAGGGTGATGGGGATAGAGTAAGACCCTAAACCCTTGCTATGGTGATGGGGATAGAGTAAGACCCTAAACCCTTGCTAGGGTGATGGGGATAGAGTAAGACCCTAAACCCTTGCTAGGGTGATTAGATAGAGTAAGACCCTAAACCCTTGCTAGGGTGATGGGGATAGAGTAAGACCCTAAACCCTTGCTAGGGTGATGGGGATAGAGTAAGACCCTAAACCCTTGTTATGGTGATGGGGATAGAGTAAGACCCTAAACCCTTGCTATGGTGATGGGGATAGAGTAAGACCCTAAACCCTTGCTATGGTGATGGGGATAGAGTAAGACCCTAAACCCTTGCTATGGTGATGGGGATAGAGTAAGACCCTAAACCCTTGCTAGGGTGATGGGGATAGAGTAAGACCCTAAACCCTTGCTATGGTGATGGGGATAGAGTAAGACCCTAAACCCTTGCTAGGGTGATGGGGATAGAGTAAGACCCTAAACCCTTGCTATGGTGATGGGGATAGAGTAAGACCCTAAACCCTTGCTAGGGTGATGGGGATAGAGTAAGACCCTAAACCCTTGCTAGGGTGATGGGGATAGAGTAAGACCTTAAACCCTTGCTATGGTGATGGGGATAGAGTAAGGCCCTAAACCCTTGCTAGGGTGATGGGGATAGAGTAAGACCCTAAACCCTTGCTAGGGTGATGGGGATAGAGTAAGACCCTAAACCCTTGCTATGGTGATGGGAATGGGGATAGAGTAAGACCCTAAACCCTTGCTAGGGTGATGGGGATAGAGTAAGACCCTAAACCCTTGCTAGGGTGATGGGGATAGAGTAAGACCTTAAACCCTTGCTATGGTGATGGGGATAGAGTAAGACCCTAAACCCTTGCTAGGGTGATGTGGATAGAGTATGACCCTAAACCCTTGTTAGGGTGATGGGGATAGAGTAAGACCCTAAACCCTTGCTATGGTGATGGGGATAGAGTAAGACCCTAAACCCTTGCTATGGTGATGGGGATAGAGTAAGACCCTAAACCCTTGCTATGGTGATGGGGATAGAGTAAGACCCTAAACCCTTGCTAGGGTGATGGGGATAGAGTAAGACCCTAAACCCTTGCTATGGTGATGGGGATAGAGTAAGACCCTAAACCCTTGCTATGGTGATGGGGATAGAGTAAGACCCTAAACCCTTGCTAGGGTGATGGGGATAGAGTAAGGCCCTAAACCCTTGCTATGGTGATGGGGATAGAGTAAGACCCTAAACCCTTGCTATGGTGATGGGGATAGAGTAAGGCCCTAAACCCTTGCTATGGTGATGGGGATAGAGTAAGACCCTAAACCCTTGCTATGGTGATGGGGATGGAGTAAGACCCTAAACCCTTGCTAGGGTGATGGGGATAGAGTAAGGCCCTAAACCCTTGCTATAGTGATGGGGATAGAGTAAGACCCTAAACCCTTGCTAGGGTGATGGGGATAGAGTAAGACCCTAAACCCTTGCTATGGTGATGGGGATAGAGTAAGGCCCTAAACCCTTGCTAGGGTGATGGGGATAGAGTAAGACCCTAAACCCTTGCTATGGTGATGGGGATAGAGTAAGACCCTAAACCCTTGCTAGGGTGATGGGGATAGAGTAAGGCCCTAAACCCTTGCTAGGGTGATGATGATAGAGTAAGACCCTAAACCCTTGCTAGGGTGATGGGGATAGAGTAAGGCCCTAAACCCTTGCTAGGGTGATGGGGATAGAGTAAGGCCCTAAACCCTTGCTAGGGTGATGGGGATAGAGTAAGGCCCTAAACCCTTGCTATGGTGATGGGGATAGAGTAAGACCCTAAACCCTTGCTATCGTGATGGGGATAGAGTAAGACCCTAAACCCTTGCTATGGTGATGGGGATAGAGTAAGACCCTAAACCCTTGCTATGGTGATGGGGATAGAGTAAGGCCCTAAACCCTTGCTATGGTGATGGGGATAGCGTAAGACCCTAAACCCTTGCTATGGTGATGGGGATAGAGTAAGACCCTAAACCCTTGCTATGTTGATTGGGGATAGAGTAAGACCCTAAACCCTTGCTGTGGTGATGGGGATAGAGAAAGACCCTAAACCCTTGCTAGGGTGATGGGGATAGAGTAAGACCCTAAACCCTTGCTAGGGTGATGGGGATAGAGTAAGACCCTAAACCCTTGCTATGGTGATGGGAATGGGGATAGAGTAAGGCCCTAAACCCTTGCTAGGGTGATGGGGATAGAGTAAGACCCTAAACCCTTGCTATGGTGATGGGGATAGAGTAAGACCCTAAACCCTTGCTAGGGTGATGGGGATAGAGTAAGACCCTAAACCCTTGATATGGTGATGGGGATAGAGTAAGGCCCTAAACCCTTGCTAGGGTGATGGGGATAGAGTAAGACCCTAAACTCTTGCTATGGTGATGGGGATAGAGTAAGACCCTAAACCCTTGCTAGGGTGATGGGGATAGAGTAAGACCCTAAACCCTTGTTATGGTGATGGGGATAGAGTAAGACCCTAAACCCTTGCTATTTTGATGGGGATAGAGTAAGACCCTAAACCCTTGCTATGGTGATGGGGATAGAGTAAGACCCTAAACCCTTGCTATGGTGATGGGGATATAGTAAGACCCTAAACCCTTGCTATGGTGATGGGGATAGAGTAAGACCCTAAACCCTTGCTATGGTGATGGGGATATAGTAAGACCCTAAACCCTTGCTATGGTGATGGGGATAGAGTAAGACCCTAAACCCTTGCTAGGGTGATGGGGATAGAGTAAGACCCTAAACCCTTGCTAGGGTGATGGGGATAGAGTAAGACCCTAAACCCTTGCTATGGTGATGGGGATATAGTAAGACCCTAAACCCTTGCTATGGTGATGGGGATAGAGTAAGACCCTAAACCCTTGCTATGGTGATGGGGATAGAGTAAGACCCTAAACCCTTGCTATGGTGATGGGGATAGAGTAAGACCCTAAACCCTTGCTATGGTGATGGGGATAGAGTAAGACCCTAAACCCTTGCTATGGTGATGGGGATAGAGTAAGACCCTAAACCCTTGCTAGGGTGATGGGGATAGAGTAAGACCCTAAACCCTTGCTATGGTGATGGGGATAGAGTAAGAACCTAAACCCTTGCTATGGTGATGGGGATAGAGTAAGACCCTAAACCCTTGCTATGGTGATGGGGATAGAGTAAGACCCTAAACCCTTGCTAGGGTGATGGTGATAGAGTAAGACCCTAAACCCTTGCTAGGGTGATGGGGATAGAGTAAGACCCTAAACCCTTGTTAGGGTGATGGTGATGGGGATAGAGTAAGACCCTAAACCCTTGCTAGGGTGATGGGGATAGAGTAAGACCCTAAACCCTTGCTAGGGTGATGGGGATAGAGTAAGGCCCTAAACCCTTGCTATGGTGATGGGGATAGAGTAAGACCCTAAACCCTTGCTATGGTGATGGGGATAGAGTAAGGCCCTAAACCCTTGCTATGGTGATGGGGATAGAGTAAGACCCTAAACCCTTGCTATGGTGATGGGGATAGAGTAAGACCCTAAACCCTTGCTAGGGTGATGGGGATAGAGTAAGACCCTAAACCCTTGCTATGGTGATGGGGATAGAGTAAGACCCTAAACCCTTGCTATGGTGATGGGGATAGAGTAAGACCCTAAACCCTTGCTATAGTGATGGGGATAGAGTAAGACCCTAAACCCTTGCTATGGTGATGGGGATAGAGTAAGGCCCTAAACCCTTGCTAGGGTGATGATGATAGAGTAAGACCCTAAACCCTTGCTAGGGTGATGGGGATAGAGTAAGGCCCTAAACCCTTGCTAGGGTGATGATGATAGAGTAAGACCCTAAACCCTTGCTATGGTGATGGGGATAGAGTAAGACCCTAAACCCTTGCTATGGTGATGGGGATAGAGTAAGACCCTAAACCCTTGCTAGGGTGATGGGGATAGAGTAAGACCCTAAACCCTTGCTATGGTGATGGGGATAGAGTAAGGCCCTAAACCCTTGCTAGGGTGATGATGATAGAGTAAGACCCTAAACCCTTGCTAGGGTGATGGGGATAGAGTAAGGCCCTAAACCCTTGCTAGGGTGATGGGGATAGAGTAAGGCCCTAAACCCTTGCTAGGGTGATGGGGATAGAGTAAGACCCTAAACCCTTGCTAGGGTGATGGGGATAGAGTAAGGCCCTAAACCCTTGTTATGGTGATGGGGATAGAGTAAGACCCTAAACCCTTGCTATGGTGATGGGGATAGAGTAAGACCCTAAACCCTTGCTATCGTGATGGGGATAGAGTAAGACCCTAAACCCTTGCTATGGTGATGGGGATAGAGTAAGACCCTAAACCCTTGCTATGGTGATGGGGATAGAGTAAGACCCTAAACCCTTGCTAGGGTGATTGGGGATAGAGTAAGACCCTAAACCCTTGCTGTGGTGATGGGGATAGAGTAAGACCCTAAACCCTTGCTAGGGTGATGGGGATAGAGTAAGACCCTAAACCCTTGCTATGGTGATGGGGATAGAGTAAGACCCTAAACCCTTGCTAGGGTGATGGGGATAGAGTAAGACCCTAAACCCTTGCTAGGGTGATGGGGATAGAGTAAGACCCTAAACCCTTGCTATGGTGATGGGGATAGAGTAAGACCCTAAACCCTTGCTAGGGTGATGGGGATAGAGTAAGACCCTAAACCCTTGTGATGGGGATAGAGTAAGACCCTAAACCCTTGCTATGGTGATGGTGATGGGGATAGAGTAAGACCCTAAACCCTTGTGATGGGGATAGAGTAAGACCCTAAACCCTTGCTATGGTGATGGTGATGGGGATAGAGTAAGACCCTAAACCCTTGTGATGGGGATAGAGTAAGACCCTAAACCCTTGCTATGGTGATGGTGATGGGGATAGAGTAAGACCCTAAACCCTTGCTATGGTGATGGGAATGGGGATAGAGTAAGGCCCTAAACCCTTGCTAGGGTGATGGGGATAGAGTAAGACCCTAAACCCTTGCTATGGTGATGGGAATGGGGATAGAGTAAGGCCCTAAACCCTTGCTATGGTGATGGGGATAGAGTAAGACCCTAAACCCTTGCTAGGGTGATGGGGATAGAGTAAGACCCTAAACCCTTGCTGTGGTGATGGGGATAGAGTAAGACCCTAAACCCTTGCTATGGTGATGGGGATATAGTAAGACCCTAAACCCTTGCTAGGGTGATGGGGATAGAGTAAGACCCTAAACCCTTGCTAGGGTGATGGGGATAGAGTAAGACCCTAAACCCTTGCTATGGTGATGGGGATAGAGTAAGACCCTAAACCCTTGCTATGGTGATGGAGATAGAGTAAGACCCTAAACCCTTGCTATGGTGATGGGGATAGAGTAAGACCCTAAACCCTTGCTATGGTGATGGGGATAGAGTAAGACCCTAAACCCTTGCTATGGTGATGGGGATAGAGTAAGACCCTAAACCCTTGCTAGGGTGATGGGGATAGAGTAAGACCCTAAACCCTTGCTAGGGTGATGGGGATAGAGTAAGACCTTAAACCCTTGCTATGGTGATGGGGATAGAGTAAGGCCCTAAACCCTTGCTAGGGTGATGGGGATAGAGTAAGACCCTAAACCCTTGCTAGGGTGATGGGGATAGAGTAAGACCCTAAACCCTTGCTAGGGTGATGGGGATAGAGTAAGACCCTAAACCCTTGCTATGGTGATGGGGATAGAGTAAGGCCCTAAACCCTTGCTATGGTGATGGGGATAGAGTAAGACCCTAAACCCTTGCTATGGTGATGGGGATAGAGTAAGACCCTAAACCCTTGCTATGGTGATGGGGATAGAGTAAGACCCTAAACCCTTGCTAGGGTGATTGGGGATAGAGTAAGACCCTAAACCCTTGCTGTGGTGATGGGGATAGAGTAAGACCCTAAACCCTTGCTAGGGTGATGGGGATAGAGTAAGACCCTAAACCCTTGCTAGGGTGATGGGGATAGAGTAAGACCCTAAACCCTTGCTATGGTGATGGGAATGGGGATAGAGTAAGGCCCTAAACCCTTGCTAGGGTGATGGGGATAGAGTAAGACCCTAAACCCTTGCTAGGGTGATGGGGATATAGTAAGACCCTAAACCCTTGTTATGGTGATGGGGATAGAGTAAGACCCTAAACCCTTGCTAGGGTGATGGGGATATAGTAAGACCCTAAACCCTTGTTATTTTGATGGGGATAGAGTAAGACCCTAAACCCTTGCTGTGGTGATGGGGATAGAGTAAGACCCTAAACCCTTGCTATGGTGATGGGGATATAGTAAGACCCTAAACCCTTGCTAGGGTGATGGGGATAGAGTAAGACCCTAAACCCTTGCTATGGTGATGGGGATAGAGTAAGACCCTAAACCCTTGCTATGGTGATGGGGATAGAGTAAGACCTTAAACCCTTGCTATGGTGATGGGGATAGAGTAAGGCCCTAAACCCTTGCTAGGGTGATGGGGATAGAGTAAGACCCTAAACCCTTGCTATGGTGATGGGGATAGAGTAAGACCCTAAACCCTTGCTAGGGTGATGGGGATAGAGTAAGACCCTAAACCCTTGCTAGGGTGATGGGGATAGAGTAAGACCTTAAACCCTTGCTATGGTGATGGGGATAGAGTAAGGCCCTAAACCCTTGCTAGGGTGATGGGGATAGAGTAAGACCCTAAACCCTTGCTAGGGTGATGGGGATAGAGTAAGACCCTAAACCCTTGCTAGGGTGATGGGGATAGAGTAAGACCCTAAACCCTTGCTATGGTGATGGGGATAGAGTAAGACCCTAAACCCTTACTATGGTGATGGGGATAGAGTAAGACCCTAAACCCTTGCTATGGTGATGGAGATAGAGTAAGACCCTAAACCCTTGCTATGGTGATGGGGATAGAGTAAGACCCTAAACCCTTGCTATGGTGATGGGGATAGAGTAAGACCCTAAACCCTTGCTATGGTGATGGGGATAGAGTAAGACCCTAAACCCTTGCTAGGGTGATGGGGATAGAGTAAGACCCTAAACCCTTGCTAGGGTGATGGGGATAGAGTAAGACCTTAAACCCTTGCTATGGTGATGGGGATAGAGTAAGGCCCTAAACCCTTGCTAGGGTGATGGGGATAGAGTAAGGCCCTAAACCCTTGCTAGGGTGATGGGGATAGAGTAAGACCCTAAACCCTTGCTATGGTGATGGGAATGGGGATAGAGTAAGGCCCTAAACCCTTGCTATGGTGATGGGGATAGAGTAAGACCCTAAACCCTTGCTATGGTGATGGGGATAGAGTAAGGCCCTAAACCCTTGCTAGGGTGATGGGGATAGAGTAAGACCCTAAACCCTTGCTAGGGTGATTAGATAGAGTAAGACCCTAAACCCTTGCTATGGTGATGGGGATAGAGTAAGGCCCTAAACCCTTGCTAGGGTGATGGGGATAGAGTAAGACCCTAAACCCTTGCTATGGTGATGGGGATAGAGTAAGACCCTAAACCCTTGCTAGGGTGATGGGGATAGAGTAAGACCCTAAACCCTTGCTAGGGTGATTAGATAGAGTAAGACCCTAAACCCTTGCTAGGGTGATGGGGATAGAGTAAGACCCTAAACCCTTGCTAGGGTGATGGGGATAGAGTAAGACCCTAAACCCTTGTTATGGTGATGGGGATAGAGTAAGACCCTAAACCCTTGCTATGGTGATGGGGATAGAGTAAGACCCTAAACCCTTGCTATGGTGATGGGGATAGAGTAAGACCCTAAACCCTTGCTATGGTGATGGGGATAGAGTAAGACCCTAAACCCTTGCTAGGGTGATGGGGATAGAGTAAGACCCTAAACCCTTGCTATGGTGATGGGGATAGAGTAAGACCCTAAACCCTTGCTAGGGTGATGGGGATAGAGTAAGACCCTAAACCCTTGCTATGGTGATGGGGATAGAGTAAGACCCTAAACCCTTGCTAGGGTGATGGGGATAGAGTAAGACCCTAAACCCTTGCTAGGGTGATGGGGATAGAGTAAGACCTTAAACCCTTGCTATGGTGATGGGGATAGAGTAAGGCCCTAAACCCTTGCTAGGGTGATGGGGATAGAGTAAGACCCTAAACCCTTGCTAGGGTGATGGGGATAGAGTAAGGCCCTAAACCCTTGCTATAGTGATGGGGATAGAGTAAGACCCTAAACCCTTGCTAGGGTGATGGGGATAGAGTAAGACCCTAAACCCTTGCTATGGTGATGGGGATAGAGTAAGGCCCTAAACCCTTGCTAGGGTGATGGGGATAGAGTAAGACCCTAAACCCTTGCTATGGTGATGGGGATAGAGTAAGACCCTAAACCCTTGCTAGGGTGATGGGGATAGAGTAAGGCCCTAAACCCTTGCTAGGGTGATGATGATAGAGTAAGACCCTAAACCCTTGCTAGGGTGATGGGGATAGAGTAAGGCCCTAAACCCTTGCTAGGGTGATGGGGATAGAGTAAGGCCCTAAACCCTTGCTAGGGTGATGGGGATAGAGTAAGGCCCTAAACCCTTGCTATGGTGATGGGGATAGAGTAAGACCCTAAACCCTTGCTATCGTGATGGGGATAGAGTAAGACCCTAAACCCTTGCTATGGTGATGGGGATAGAGTAAGACCCTAAACCCTTGCTATGGTGATGGGGATAGAGTAAGGCCCTAAACCCTTGCTATGGTGATGGGGATAGCGTAAGACCCTAAACCCTTGCTATGGTGATGGGGATAGAGTAAGACCCTAAACCCTTGCTATGTTGATTGGGGATAGAGTAAGACCCTAAACCCTTGCTGTGGTGATGGGGATAGAGAAAGACCCTAAACCCTTGCTAGGGTGATGGGGATAGAGTAAGACCCTAAACCCTTGCTAGGGTGATGGGGATAGAGTAAGACCCTAAACCCTTGCTATGGTGATGGGAATGGGGATAGAGTAAGGCCCTAAACCCTTGCTAGGGTGATGGGGATAGAGTAAGACCCTAAACCCTTGCTATGGTGATGGGGATAGAGTAAGACCCTAAACCCTTGCTAGGGTGATGGGGATAGAGTAAGACCCTAAACCCTTGATATGGTGATGGGGATAGAGTAAGGCCCTAAACCCTTGCTAGGGTGATGGGGATAGAGTAAGACCCTAAACTCTTGCTATGGTGATGGGGATAGAGTAAGACCCTAAACCCTTGCTAGGGTGATGGGGATAGAGTAAGACCCTAAACCCTTGTTATGGTGATGGGGATAGAGTAAGACCCTAAACCCTTGCTATTTTGATGGGGATAGAGTAAGACCCTAAACCCTTGCTATGGTGATGGGGATAGAGTAAGACCCTAAACCCTTGCTATGGTGATGGGGATATAGTAAGACCCTAAACCCTTGCTATGGTGATGGGGATAGAGTAAGACCCTAAACCCTTGCTATGGTGATGGGGATATAGTAAGACCCTAAACCCTTGCTATGGTGATGGGGATAGAGTAAGACCCTAAACCCTTGCTAGGGTGATGGGGATAGAGTAAGACCCTAAACCCTTGCTAGGGTGATGGGGATAGAGTAAGACCCTAAACCCTTGCTATGGTGATGGGGATATAGTAAGACCCTAAACCCTTGCTATGGTGATGGGGATAGAGTAAGACCCTAAACCCTTGCTATGGTGATGGGGATAGAGTAAGACCCTAAACCCTTGCTATGGTGATGGGGATAGAGTAAGACCCTAAACCCTTGCTATGGTGATGGGGATAGAGTAAGACCCTAAACCCTTGCTATGGTGATGGGGATAGAGTAAGACCCTAAACCCTTGCTAGGGTGATGGGGATAGAGTAAGACCCTAAACCCTTGCTATGGTGATGGGGATAGAGTAAGAACCTAAACCCTTGCTATGGTGATGGGGATAGAGTAAGACCCTAAACCCTTGCTATGGTGATGGGGATAGAGTAAGACCCTAAACCCTTGCTAGGGTGATGGTGATAGAGTAAGACCCTAAACCCTTGCTAGGGTGATGGGGATAGAGTAAGACCCTAAACCCTTGTTAGGGTGATGGTGATGGGGATAGAGTAAGACCCTAAACCCTTGCTAGGGTGATGGGGATAGAGTAAGACCCTAAACCCTTGCTAGGGTGATGGGGATAGAGTAAGGCCCTAAACCCTTGCTATGGTGATGGGGATAGAGTAAGACCCTAAACCCTTGCTATGGTGATGGGGATAGAGTAAGGCCCTAAACCCTTGCTATGGTGATGGGGATAGAGTAAGACCCTAAACCCTTGCTATGGTGATGGGGATAGAGTAAGACCCTAAACCCTTGCTAGGGTGATGGGGATAGAGTAAGACCCTAAACCCTTGCTATGGTGATGGGGATAGAGTAAGACCCTAAACCCTTGCTATGGTGATGGGGATAGAGTAAGACCCTAAACCCTTGCTATAGTGATGGGGATAGAGTAAGACCCTAAACCCTTGCTATGGTGATGGGGATAGAGTAAGGCCCTAAACCCTTGCTAGGGTGATGATGATAGAGTAAGACCCTAAACCCTTGCTAGGGTGATGGGGATAGAGTAAGGCCCTAAACCCTTGCTAGGGTGATGATGATAGAGTAAGACCCTAAACCCTTGCTATGGTGATGGGGATAGAGTAAGACCCTAAACCCTTGCTATGGTGATGGGGATAGAGTAAGACCCTAAACCCTTGCTAGGGTGATGGGGATAGAGTAAGACCCTAAACCCTTGCTATGGTGATGGGGATAGAGTAAGGCCCTAAACCCTTGCTAGGGTGATGATGATAGAGTAAGACCCTAAACCCTTGCTAGGGTGATGGGGATAGAGTAAGGCCCTAAACCCTTGCTAGGGTGATGGGGATAGAGTAAGGCCCTAAACCCTTGCTAGGGTGATGGGGATAGAGTAAGACCCTAAACCCTTGCTAGGGTGATGGGGATAGAGTAAGGCCCTAAACCCTTGTTATGGTGATGGGGATAGAGTAAGACCCTAAACCCTTGCTATGGTGATGGGGATAGAGTAAGACCCTAAACCCTTGCTATCGTGATGGGGATAGAGTAAGACCCTAAACCCTTGCTATGGTGATGGGGATAGAGTAAGACCCTAAACCCTTGCTATGGTGATGGGGATAGAGTAAGACCCTAAACCCTTGCTAGGGTGATTGGGGATAGAGTAAGACCCTAAACCCTTGCTGTGGTGATGGGGATAGAGTAAGACCCTAAACCCTTGCTAGGGTGATGGGGATAGAGTAAGACCCTAAACCCTTGCTATGGTGATGGGGATAGAGTAAGACCCTAAACCCTTGCTAGGGTGATGGGGATAGAGTAAGACCCTAAACCCTTGCTAGGGTGATGGGGATAGAGTAAGACCCTAAACCCTTGCTATGGTGATGGGGATAGAGTAAGACCCTAAACCCTTGCTAGGGTGATGGGGATAGAGTAAGACCCTAAACCCTTGTGATGGGGATAGAGTAAGACCCTAAACCCTTGCTATGGTGATGGTGATGGGGATAGAGTAAGACCCTAAACCCTTGTGATGGGGATAGAGTAAGACCCTAAACCCTTGCTATGGTGATGGTGATGGGGATAGAGTAAGACCCTAAACCCTTGTGATGGGGATAGAGTAAGACCCTAAACCCTTGCTATGGTGATGGTGATGGGGATAGAGTAAGACCCTAAACCCTTGCTATGGTGATGGGAATGGGGATAGAGTAAGGCCCTAAACCCTTGCTAGGGTGATGGGGATAGAGTAAGACCCTAAACCCTTGCTATGGTGATGGGAATGGGGATAGAGTAAGGCCCTAAACCCTTGCTATGGTGATGGGGATAGAGTAAGACCCTAAACCCTTGCTAGGGTGATGGGGATAGAGTAAGACCCTAAACCCTTGCTGTGGTGATGGGGATAGAGTAAGACCCTAAACCCTTGCTATGGTGATGGGGATATAGTAAGACCCTAAACCCTTGCTAGGGTGATGGGGATAGAGTAAGACCCTAAACCCTTGCTAGGGTGATGGGGATAGAGTAAGACCCTAAACCCTTGCTATGGTGATGGGGATAGAGTAAGACCCTAAACCCTTGCTATGGCGATGGGGATAGAGTAAGACCCTAAACCCTTGCTATGGTGATGGGGATAGAGTAAGACCCTAAACCCTTGCTATGGTGATGGGGATAGAGTAAGGCCCTAAACCCTTGCTAGGGTGATGGGGATAGAGTAAGACCCTAAACCCTTGCTAGGGTGATGGGGATAGAGTAAGACCCTAAACCCTTGCTAGGGTGATGGGGATAGAGTAAGACCCTAAACCCTTGCTATGGTGATGGGGATAGAGTAAGGCCCTAAACCCTTGCTATGGTGATGGGGATAGAGTAAGACCCTAAACCCTTGCTATGGTGATGGGGATAGAGTAAGACCCTAAACCCTTGCTATGGTGATGGGGATAGAGTAAGACCCTAAACCCTTGCTAGGGTGATTGGGGATAGAGTAAGACCCTAAACCCTTGCTGTGGTGATGGGGATAGAGTAAGACCCTAAACCCTTGCTAGGGTGATGGGGATAGAGTAAGACCCTAAACCCTTGCTAGGGTGATGGGGATAGAGTAAGACCCTAAACCCTTGCTATGGTGATGGGAATGGGGATAGAGTAAGGCCCTAAACCCTTGCTAGGGTGATGGGGATAGAGTAAGACCCTAAACCCTTGCTAGGGTGATGGGGATATAGTAAGACCCTAAACCCTTGTTATGGTGATGGGGATAGAGTAAGACCCTAAACCCTTGCTAGGGTGATGGGGATATAGTAAGACCCTAAACCCTTGTTATTTTGATGGGGATAGAGTAAGACCCTAAACCCTTGCTGTGGTGATGGGGATAGAGTAAGACCCTAAACCCTTGCTATGGTGATGGGGATATAGTAAGACCCTAAACCCTTGCTAGGGTGATGGGGATAGAGTAAGACCCTAAACCCTTGCTATGGTGATGGGGATAGAGTAAGACCCTAAACCCTTGCTATGGTGATGGGGATAGAGTAAGACCTTAAACCCTTGCTATGGTGATGGGGATAGAGTAAGGCCCTAAACCCTTGCTAGGGTGATGGGGATAGAGTAAGACCCTAAACCCTTGCTATGGTGATGGGGATAGAGTAAGACCCTAAACCCTTGCTAGGGTGATGGGGATAGAGTAAGACCCTAAACCCTTGCTAGGGTGATGGGGATAGAGTAAGACCTTAAACCCTTGCTATGGTGATGGGGATAGAGTAAGGCCCTAAACCCTTGCTAGGGTGATGGGGATAGAGTAAGACCCTAAACCCTTGCTAGGGTGATGGGGATAGAGTAAGACCCTAAACCCTTGCTAGGGTGATGGGGATAGAGTAAGACCCTAAACCCTTGCTATGGTGATGGGGATAGAGTAAGACCCTAAACCCTTGCTATGGTGATGGGGATAGAGTAAGACCCTAAACCCTTGCTATGGTGATGGAGATAGAGTAAGACCCTAAACCCTTGCTATGGTGATGGGGATAGAGTAAGACCCTAAACCCTTGCTATGGTGATGGGGATAGAGTAAGACCCTAAACCCTTGCTATGGTGATGGGGATAGAGTAAGACCCTAAACCCTTGCTAGGGTGATGGGGATAGAGTAAGACCCTAAACCCTTGCTAGGGTGATGGGGATAGAGTAAGACCTTAAACCCTTGCTATGGTGATGGGGATAGAGTAAGGCCCTAAACCCTTGCTAGGGTGATGGGGATAGAGTAAGGCCCTAAACCCTTGCTAGGGTGATGGGGATAGAGTAAGACCCTAAACCCTTGCTATGGTGATGGGAATGGGGATAGAGTAAGGCCCTAAACCCTTGCTATGGTGATGGGGATAGAGTAAGACCCTAAACCCTTGCTATGGTGATGGGGATAGAGTAAGGCCCTAAACCCTTGCTAGGGTGATGGGGATAGAGTAAGACCCTAAACCCTTGCTAGGGTGATTAGATAGAGTAAGACCCTAAACCCTTGCTATGGTGATGGGGATAGAGTAAGGCCCTAAACCCTTGCTAGGGTGATGGGGATAGAGTAAGACCCTAAACCCTTGCTATGGTGATGGGGATAGAGTAAGACCCTAAACCCTTGCTAGGGTGATGGGGATAGAGTAAGACCCTAAACCCTTGCTAGGGTGATTAGATAGAGTAAGACCCTAAACCCTTGCTAGGGTGATGGGGATAGAGTAAGACCCTAAACCCTTGCTAGGGTGATGGGGATAGAGTAAGACCCTAAACCCTTGTTATGGTGATGGGGATAGAGTAAGACCCTAAACCCTTGCTATGGTGATGGGGATAGAGTAAGACCCTAAACCCTTGCTATGGTGATGGGGATAGAGTAAGACCCTAAACCCTTGCTATGGTGATGGGGATAGAGTAAGACCCTAAACCCTTGCTAGGGTGATGGGGATAGAGTAAGACCCTAAACCCTTGCTATGGTGATGGGGATAGAGTAAGACCCTAAACCCTTGCTAGGGTGATGGGGATAGAGTAAGACCCTAAACCCTTGCTATGGTGATGGGGATAGAGTAAGACCCTAAACCCTTGCTAGGGTGATGGGGATAGAGTAAGACCCTAAACCCTTGCTAGGGTGATGGGGATAGAGTAAGACCTTAAACCCTTGCTATGGTGATGGGGATAGAGTAAGGCCCTAAACCCTTGCTAGGGTGATGGGGATAGAGTAAGACCCTAAACCCTTGCTAGGGTGATGGGGATAGAGTAAGACCCTAAACCCTTGCTATGGTGATGGGAATGGGGATAGAGTAAGACCCTAAACCCTTGCTAGGGTGATGGGGATAGAGTAAGACCCTAAACCCTTGCTAGGGTGATGGGGATAGAGTAAGACCTTAAACCCTTGCTATGGTGATGGGGATAGAGTAAGACCCTAAACCCTTGCTAGGGTGATGTGGATAGAGTATGACCCTAAACCCTTGTTAGGGTGATGGGGATAGAGTAAGACCCTAAACCCTTGCTATGGTGATGGGGATAGAGTAAGACCCTAAACCCTTGCTATGGTGATGGGGATAGAGTAAGACCCTAAACCCTTGCTATGGTGATGGGGATAGAGTAAGACCCTAAACCCTTGCTAGGGTGATGGGGATAGAGTAAGACCCTAAACCCTTGCTATGGTGATGGGGATAGAGTAAGACCCTAAACCCTTGCTATGGTGATGGGGATAGAGTAAGACCCTAAACCCTTGCTAGGGTGATGGGGATAGAGTAAGACCCTAAACCCTTGCTAGGGTGATGGGGATAGAGTAAGGCCCTAAACCCTTGCTATGGTGATGGGGATAGAGTAAGACCCTAAACCCTTGCTATGGTGATGGGGATAGAGTAAGGCCCTAAACCCTTGCTATGGTGATGGGGATAGAGTAAGACCCTAAACCCTTGCTATGGTGATGGGGATGGAGTAAGACCCTAAACCCTTGCTAGGGTGATGGGGATAGAGTAAGGCCCTAAACCCTTGCTATAGTGATGGGGATAGAGTAAGACCCTAAACCCTTGCTAGGGTGATGGGGATAGAGTAAGACCCTAAACCCTTGCTATGGTGATGGGGATAGAGTAAGGCCCTAAACCCTTGCTAGGGTGATGGGGATAGAGTAAGACCCTAAACCCTTGCTATGGTGATGGGGATAGAGTAAGACCCTAAACCCTTGCTAGGGTGATGGGGATAGAGTAAGGCCCTAAACCCTTGCTAGGGTGATGATGATAGAGTAAGACCCTAAACCCTTGCTAGGGTGATGGGGATAGAGTAAGGCCCTAAACCCTTGCTAGGGTGATGGGGATAGAGTAAGGCCCTAAACCCTTGCTAGGGTGATGGGGATAGAGTAAGGCCCTAAACCCTTGCTATGGTGATGGGGATAGAGTAAGACCCTAAACCCTTGCTATCGTGATGGGGATAGAGTAAGACCCTAAACCCTTGCTATGGTGATGGGGATAGAGTAAGACCCTAAACCCTTGCTATGGTGATGGGGATAGAGTAAGGCCCTAAACCCTTGCTATGGTGATGGGGATAGCGTAAGACCCTAAACCCTTGCTATGGTGATGGGGATAGAGTAAGACCCTAAACCCTTGCTATGTTGATTGGGGATAGAGTAAGACCCTAAACCCTTGCTGTGGTGATGGGGATAGAGAAAGACCCTAAACCCTTGCTAGGGTGATGGGGATAGAGTAAGACCCTAAACCCTTGCTAGGGTGATGGGGATAGAGTAAGACCCTAAACCCTTGCTATGGTGATGGGAATGGGGATAGAGTAAGGCCCTAAACCCTTGCTAGGGTGATGGGGATAGAGTAAGACCCTAAACCCTTGCTATGGTGATGGGGATAGAGTAAGACCCTAAACCCTTGCTAGGGTGATGGGGATAGAGTAAGACCCTAAACCCTTGATATGGTGATGGGGATAGAGTAAGGCCCTAAACCCTTGCTAGGGTGATGGGGATAGAGTAAGACCCTAAACTCTTGCTATGGTGATGGGGATAGAGTAAGACCCTAAACCCTTGCTAGGGTGATGGGGATAGAGTAAGACCCTAAACCCTTGTTATGGTGATGGGGATAGAGTAAGACCCTAAACCCTTGCTATTTTGATGGGGATAGAGTAAGACCCTAAACCCTTGCTATGGTGATGGGGATAGAGTAAGACCCTAAACCCTTGCTATGGTGATGGGGATATAGTAAGACCCTAAACCCTTGCTATGGTGATGGGGATAGAGTAAGACCCTAAACCCTTGCTATGGTGATGGGGATATAGTAAGACCCTAAACCCTTGCTATGGTGATGGGGATAGAGTAAGACCCTAAACCCTTGCTAGGGTGATGGGGATAGAGTAAGACCCTAAACCCTTGCTAGGGTGATGGGGATAGAGTAAGACCCTAAACCCTTGCTATGGTGATGGGGATATAGTAAGACCCTAAACCCTTGCTATGGTGATGGGGATAGAGTAAGACCCTAAACCCTTGCTATGGTGATGGGGATAGAGTAAGACCCTAAACCCTTGCTATGGTGATGGGGATAGAGTAAGACCCTAAACCCTTGCTATGGTGATGGGGATAGAGTAAGACCCTAAACCCTTGCTATGGTGATGGGGATAGAGTAAGACCCTAAACCCTTGCTAGGGTGATGGGGATAGAGTAAGACCCTAAACCCTTGCTATGGTGATGGGGATAGAGTAAGAACCTAAACCCTTGCTATGGTGATGGGGATAGAGTAAGACCCTAAACCCTTGCTATGGTGATGGGGATAGAGTAAGACCCTAAACCCTTGCTAGGGTGATGGTGATAGAGTAAGACCCTAAACCCTTGCTAGGGTGATGGGGATAGAGTAAGACCCTAAACCCTTGTTAGGGTGATGGTGATGGGGATAGAGTAAGACCCTAAACCCTTGCTAGGGTGATGGGGATAGAGTAAGACCCTAAACCCTTGCTAGGGTGATGGGGATAGAGTAAGGCCCTAAACCCTTGCTATGGTGATGGGGATAGAGTAAGACCCTAAACCCTTGCTATGGTGATGGGGATAGAGTAAGGCCCTAAACCCTTGCTATGGTGATGGGGATAGAGTAAGACCCTAAACCCTTGCTATGGTGATGGGGATAGAGTAAGACCCTAAACCCTTGCTAGGGTGATGGGGATAGAGTAAGACCCTAAACCCTTGCTATGGTGATGGGGATAGAGTAAGACCCTAAACCCTTGCTATGGTGATGGGGATAGAGTAAGACCCTAAACCCTTGCTATAGTGATGGGGATAGAGTAAGACCCTAAACCCTTGCTATGGTGATGGGGATAGAGTAAGGCCCTAAACCCTTGCTAGGGTGATGATGATAGAGTAAGACCCTAAACCCTTGCTAGGGTGATGGGGATAGAGTAAGGCCCTAAACCCTTGCTAGGGTGATGATGATAGAGTAAGACCCTAAACCCTTGCTATGGTGATGGGGATAGAGTAAGACCCTAAACCCTTGCTATGGTGATGGGGATAGAGTAAGACCCTAAACCCTTGCTAGGGTGATGGGGATAGAGTAAGACCCTAAACCCTTGCTATGGTGATGGGGATAGAGTAAGGCCCTAAACCCTTGCTAGGGTGATGATGATAGAGTAAGACCCTAAACCCTTGCTAGGGTGATGGGGATAGAGTAAGGCCCTAAACCCTTGCTAGGGTGATGGGGATAGAGTAAGGCCCTAAACCCTTGCTAGGGTGATGGGGATAGAGTAAGACCCTAAACCCTTGCTAGGGTGATGGGGATAGAGTAAGGCCCTAAACCCTTGTTATGGTGATGGGGATAGAGTAAGACCCTAAACCCTTGCTATGGTGATGGGGATAGAGTAAGACCCTAAACCCTTGCTATCGTGATGGGGATAGAGTAAGACCCTAAACCCTTGCTATGGTGATGGGGATAGAGTAAGACCCTAAACCCTTGCTATGGTGATGGGGATAGAGTAAGACCCTAAACCCTTGCTAGGGTGATTGGGGATAGAGTAAGACCCTAAACCCTTGCTGTGGTGATGGGGATAGAGTAAGACCCTAAACCCTTGCTAGGGTGATGGGGATAGAGTAAGACCCTAAACCCTTGCTATGGTGATGGGGATAGAGTAAGACCCTAAACCCTTGCTAGGGTGATGGGGATAGAGTAAGACCCTAAACCCTTGCTAGGGTGATGGGGATAGAGTAAGACCCTAAACCCTTGCTATGGTGATGGGGATAGAGTAAGACCCTAAACCCTTGCTAGGGTGATGGGGATAGAGTAAGACCCTAAACCCTTGTGATGGGGATAGAGTAAGACCCTAAACCCTTGCTATGGTGATGGTGATGGGGATAGAGTAAGACCCTAAACCCTTGTGATGGGGATAGAGTAAGACCCTAAACCCTTGCTATGGTGATGGTGATGGGGATAGAGTAAGACCCTAAACCCTTGTGATGGGGATAGAGTAAGACCCTAAACCCTTGCTATGGTGATGGTGATGGGGATAGAGTAAGACCCTAAACCCTTGCTATGGTGATGGGAATGGGGATAGAGTAAGGCCCTAAACCCTTGCTAGGGTGATGGGGATAGAGTAAGACCCTAAACCCTTGCTATGGTGATGGGAATGGGGATAGAGTAAGGCCCTAAACCCTTGCTATGGTGATGGGGATAGAGTAAGACCCTAAACCCTTGCTAGGGTGATGGGGATAGAGTAAGACCCTAAACCCTTGCTGTGGTGATGGGGATAGAGTAAGACCCTAAACCCTTGCTATGGTGATGGGGATATAGTAAGACCCTAAACCCTTGCTAGGGTGATGGGGATAGAGTAAGACCCTAAACCCTTGCTAGGGTGATGGGGATAGAGTAAGACCCTAAACCCTTGCTATGGTGATGGGGATAGAGTAAGACCCTAAACCCTTGCTATGGTGATGGAGATAGAGTAAGACCCTAAACCCTTGCTATGGTGATGGGGATAGAGTAAGACCCTAAACCCTTGCTATGGTGATGGGGATAGAGTAAGACCCTAAACCCTTGCTATGGTGATGGGGATAGAGTAAGACCCTAAACCCTTGCTAGGGTGATGGGGATAGAGTAAGACCCTAAACCCTTGCTAGGGTGATGGGGATAGAGTAAGACCTTAAACCCTTGCTATGGTGATGGGGATAGAGTAAGGCCCTAAACCCTTGCTAGGGTGATGGGGATAGAGTAAGACCCTAAACCCTTGCTAGGGTGATGGGGATAGAGTAAGACCCTAAACCCTTGCTAGGGTGATGGGGATAGAGTAAGACCCTAAACCCTTGCTATGGTGATGGGGATAGAGTAAGGCCCTAAACCCTTGCTATGGTGATGGGGATAGAGTAAGACCCTAAACCCTTGCTATGGTGATGGGGATAGAGTAAGACCCTAAACCCTTGCTATGGTGATGGGGATAGAGTAAGACCCTAAACCCTTGCTAGGGTGATTGGGGATAGAGTAAGACCCTAAACCCTTGCTGTGGTGATGGGGATAGAGTAAGACCCTAAACCCTTGCTAGGGTGATGGGGATAGAGTAAGACCCTAAACCCTTGCTAGGGTGATGGGGATAGAGTAAGACCCTAAACCCTTGCTATGGTGATGGGAATGGGGATAGAGTAAGGCCCTAAACCCTTGCTAGGGTGATGGGGATAGAGTAAGACCCTAAACCCTTGCTAGGGTGATGGGGATATAGTAAGACCCTAAACCCTTGTTATGGTGATGGGGATAGAGTAAGACCCTAAACCCTTGCTAGGGTGATGGGGATATAGTAAGACCCTAAACCCTTGTTATTTTGATGGGGATAGAGTAAGACCCTAAACCCTTGCTGTGGTGATGGGGATAGAGTAAGACCCTAAACCCTTGCTATGGTGATGGGGATATAGTAAGACCCTAAACCCTTGCTAGGGTGATGGGGATAGAGTAAGACCCTAAACCCTTGCTATGGTGATGGGGATAGAGTAAGACCCTAAACCCTTGCTATGGTGATGGGGATAGAGTAAGACCTTAAACCCTTGCTATGGTGATGGGGATAGAGTAAGGCCCTAAACCCTTGCTAGGGTGATGGGGATAGAGTAAGACCCTAAACCCTTGCTATGGTGATGGGGATAGAGTAAGACCCTAAACCCTTGCTAGGGTGATGGGGATAGAGTAAGACCCTAAACCCTTGCTAGGGTGATGGGGATAGAGTAAGACCTTAAACCCTTGCTATGGTGATGGGGATAGAGTAAGGCCCTAAACCCTTGCTAGGGTGATGGGGATAGAGTAAGACCCTAAACCCTTGCTAGGGTGATGGGGATAGAGTAAGACCCTAAACCCTTGCTAGGGTGATGGGGATAGAGTAAGACCCTAAACCCTTGCTATGGTGATGGGGATAGAGTAAGACCCTAAACCCTTGCTAGGGTGATGGGGATAGAGTAAGACCCTAAACCCTTCCTATGGTGATAGGGATAGAGTAAGACCCTAAACCCTTGCTATGGTGATGGGGATAGAGTAAGACCCTAAACCCTTGCTAGGGTGATGGGGATAGAGTAAGACCTTAAACCCTTGCTATGGTGATGGGGATAGAGTAAGACCCTAAACCCTTGCTATGGTGATGGGGATAGAGTAAGACCTTAAACCCTTACTAGGGTGATGGGGATAGAGTAAGACCCTAAACCCTTGCTATGGTGATGGGGATAGAGTAAGACCCTAAACCCTTGCTAGGGTGATGGGGATAGAGTAAGACCCTAAACCCTTGCTATGGTGATGGGGATAGAGTAAGACCCTAAACCCTTGCTATGGTGATGGGGATAGAGTAAGACCCTAAACCCTTGTTAGGGTGATGGTGATGGGGATAGAGTAAGACCCTAAACCCTTTCTAGGGTGATGGGGATAGAGTAAGACCCTAAACCCTTGCTAGGGTGATGGGGATAGAGTAAGACCCTAAACCCTTTCTAGGGTGATGGGGATAGAGTAAGACCCTAAACCCTTGCTATGGTGATGGGGATAGAGTAAGGCCCTAAACCCTTGCTAGGGTGTTGGGGATAGAGTAAGACCCTAAACCCTTGCTATGGTGATGGGGATAGAGTAAGACCCTAAACCCTTACTATGGTGATAGAGTAAGGCCCTAAACCCTTGCTATGGTGATGGGGATAGAGTAAGACCCTAAACCCTTGCTATGGTGATAGAGTAAGGCCCTAAACTCTTGCTATGGTGATGGGGATAGAGTAAGACCCTAAACCCTTGCTAGGGTGATGGGGATAGAGTAAGGCCCTAAACCCTTGCTAGGGTGATGGGGATAGAGTAAGACCCTAAACCCTTGCTATGGTGATGGGGATAGAGTAAGGCCCTAAACCCTTGCTAGGGTGATGGTGATAGAGTAAGACCCTAAACCCTTGCTATGGTGATGGGGATAGAGTAAGACCCTAAACCCTCGCTATGGTGATGGGGATAGAGTAAGACCCTAAACCCTTGCTAGGGTGATGGGGATAGAGTAAGACCCTAAACCCTTGCTATGGTGATGGGGATAGAGTAAGACCCTAAACCCTTGCTAGGGTGATGGGTATAGAGTAAGACCCTAAACCCTTGCTAGGGTGATGGGGATAGAGTAAGACCCTAAACCCTTGCTAGGGTTATTGGGATAGAGTAAGACCCTAAACCCTTGCTAGGGTGATGGGTATAGAGTAAGACCCTAAACCCTTGCTAGGGTGATGGGGATAGAGTAAGACCCTAAACCCTTGCTATGGTGATGGGGATAGAGTAAGACCCTAAACCCTTGCTAGGGTGATGGGTATAGAGTAAGACCCTAAACCCTTGCTAGGGTGATGGGGATAGAGTAAGACCCTAAACCCTTGCTAGGGTTATTGGGATAGAGTAAGACCCTAAACCCTTGTTAGGGTGATGGTGATGGGAATAGAGTAAGACCCTAAAGCCTTGCTATGGTGATGGGGATAGAGTAAGGCCCTAAACCCTTGCTAGGGTGATGGGGATAGAGTAAGACCCTAAACCCTTGCTAGGGTGATGGGGATAGAGTAAGGCCCTAAACCCTTGCTAGGGTGATGGGGATAGAGTAAGACCCTAAACCCTTGCTATGGTGATGGGGATAGAGTAAGGCCCTAAACCCTTGCTAGGGTGATGGTGATAGAGTAAGACCCTAAACCCTTGCTATGGTGATGGGGATAGAGTAAGACCCTAAACCCTCGCTATGGTGATGGGGATAGAGTAAGACCCTAAACCCTTGCTAGGGTGATGGGGATAGAGTAAGACCCTAAACCCTTGCTATGGTGATGGGGATAGAGTAAGACCCTAAACCCTTGCTAGGGTGATGGGTATAGAGTAAGACCCTAAACCCTTGCTAGGGTGATGGGGATAGAGTAAGACCCTAAACCCTTGCTAGGGTTATTGGGATAGAGTAAGACCCTAAACCCTTGCTAGGGTGATGGGTATAGAGTAAGACCCTAAACCCTTGCTAGGGTGATGGGGATAGAGTAAGACCCTAAACCCTTGCTATGGTGATGGGGATAGAGTAAGACCCTAAACCCTTGCTAGGGTGATGGGTATAGAGTAAGACCCTAAACCCTTGCTAGGGTGATGGGGATAGAGTAAGACCCTAAACCCTTGCTAGGGTTATTGGGATAGAGTAAGACCCTAAACCCTTGTTAGGGTGATGGTGATGGGAATAGAGTAAGACCCTAAAGCCTTGCTATGGTGATGGGGATAGAGTAAGGCCCTAAACCCTTGCTAGGGTGATGGGGATAGAGTAAGACCCTAAACCCTTGCTAGGGTGATGGTGATAGAGTAAGACCCTAAATCCTTGCTAGGGTGATGGTGATAGAGTAAGGCCCTAAACCCTTGCTAGGGTGATGGTGATATAGTAAGACCCTAAACCCTTGCTATGGTGATGGGGATAGAGTAAGACCCTAAACCAATGTTATGGTGATGGGGATAGAGTAAGACCCTAAACCCTTGCTATGGTGATGGGGATAGAGTAAGGCCCTAAACCCTTGCTAGGGTGATGGGGATAGAGTAAGACCCTAAACCCTTGCTAGGGTGATGGGGATAGAGTAAGGCCCTAAACCCTTGCTAGGGTGATGGGGATAGGGTAAGACCCTAAACCCTTGCTAGGGTGATGGGGATAGAGTAAGACCCTAAACCCTTGCTAGGGTGATGGGGATAGAGTAAGACCCTAAACCCTTGCTAGGGTGATGGGGATAGAGTAAGACCCTAAACCCTTGCTAGGGTGATGGGGATAGAGTAAGACCATAAACCCTTGTTATGGTGATGGGGATAGAGTAAGACCCTAAACCCTTGCTATGGTGATGGGGATAGAGTAAGACCCTAAACCCTTGCTATGGTGATGGGGATAGAGTAAGACCCTAAACCCTTGCTATGGTGATGGGGATAGAGTTAGACCCTAAACCAATGTTATGGTGATGGGGATAGAGTAAGACCCTAAACCCTTGCTAGGGTGATGGGGATAGAGTAAGACCCTAAACCCTTGCTATGGTGATGGGGATAGAGTAAGGCCCTAAACCCTTGCTATGGTGATGGGGATAGAGTAAGACCCTAAACCCTTGCTATGGTGATGGGGATAGAGTAAGACCCTAAACCCTTGCTATGGTGATGGGGATAGAGTAAGACCCTAAACCCTTGCTATGGTGATGGGGATAGAGTAAGACCCTAAACCCTTGCTAGGGTGATGGGGATAGAGTAAGGCCCTAAACCCTTGCTATGGTGATGGGGATAGAGTAAGACCCTAAACCCTTGCTAGGGTGATGGGGATAGAGTAAGACCCTAAACCCTTGCTATGGTGATGGGGATAGAGTAAGACCGTAAACCCTTGATATGGTGATGGGGATAGAGTAAGACCCTAAACCCTTGTTATGGTGATGGGGATAGAGTAAGGCCCTAAACCCTTGCTATGGTGATGGTGATAGAGTAAGACCCTAAACCCTTGCTATAGTGATGGGGATAGAGTAAGACCCTAAACCCTTGCTAGGGTGATGGGGATAAAGTAAGACCCTAAACCCTTGCTATGGTGATGGGGATAGAGTAAGACCCTAAACCCTTGCTAGGGTGATGGGGATAGAGCAAGACCCTAAACCCTTGCTAGGGTGATGGGGATAGAGTAAGACCCTAAACCCTTGCTATGGTGATGGGGATAGAGTAAGACCCTAAACCCTTGCTATGGTGATGGGGATAGAGTAAGACCCTAAACCCTTGCTAGGGTGATGGGGATAGAGTAAGACCCTAAACCCTTGCTATGGTGATGGGGATAGAGTAAGACCCTAAACCCTTGCTAGGGTGATGGTGATGGGGATAGAGTAAGACCCTAAACCCTTGCTATGGTGATGGGGATAGAGTAAGACCCTAAACCCTTGCTATGGTGATGGGGATAGAGTAAGACCCTAAACCCTTGCTAGGGTGATGGGGATAGAGTAAGACCCTAAACCCTTGCTAGGGTGATGGTGATAGAGTAAGACCCTAAACCCTTGCTATGGTGATGGGGATAGGGTAAGACCCTAAACCCTTGCTATGGTGATGGTGATAGAGTAAGACCCTAAACCCTTGCTATGGTGATGGGGATAGGGTAAGACCCTAAACCCTTGCTATGGTGATGGGGATAGAGTAAGACCCTAAACCCTTGCTATGGGGATAGAGTAAGACCCTAAACCCTTGCTAGGGTGATGGGGATAGAGTAAGACCCTAAACCCTTGTTATGGTGATGGGGATAGAGTAAGACCCTAAACCCTTGCTATGGTGATGGGGATAGAGTAAGACCCTAAACCCTTGCTAGGGTGATGGGGATAGAGTAAGACCCTAAACCCTTGCTATGGTGATGGGGATAGAGTAAGACCCTAAACCCTTGCTATGGTGATGGGGATAGAGTAAGACCCTAAACCCTTGTTAGGGTGATGGTGATGGGGATAGAGTAAGACCCTAAACCCTTGCTATGGTGATGGGGATAGAGTAAGGCCCTAAACCCTTGCTAGGGTGATGGGGATAGAGTAAAACCCTAAACCCTTGCTAGGGTGATGGTGATAGAGTAAGACCCTAAACCCTTGCTATGGTGATGGGGATAGAGTAAGACCCTAAACCCTTGCTAGGGTGATGGGGATAGAGTAAGACCCTAAACCCTTGCTAGGGTGATGGTGATAGAGTAAGGCCCTAAACCCTTGCTAGGGTGATGGTGATATAGTAAGACCCTAAACCCTTCCTATGGTGATGGGGATAGAGTAAGACCCTAAACCAATGTTATGGTGATGGGGATAGAGTAAGACCCTAAACCCTTGCTATGGTGATGGGGATAGAGTAAGGCCCTAAACCCTTGCTAGGGTGATGGGGATAGAGTAAGACCCTAAACCCTTGCTAGGGTGATGGGGATAGAGTAAGGCCCTAAACCCTTGCTAGGGTGATGGGGATAGAGTAAGACCCTAAACCCTTGCTAGGGTGATTGGGATAGAGTAAGACCCTAAACCCTTGCTAGGGTGATGGGGATAGAGTAAGACCCTAAACCCTTGCTAGGGTGATGGGGATAGAGTAAGACCATAAACCCTTGTTATGGTGATGGGGATAGAGTAAGACCCTAAACCCTTGCTATGGTGATGGGGATAGAGTAAGACCCTAAACCCTTGCTAGGGTGATGGGGATAGAGTAAGACCCTAAACCCTTGCTATGGTGATGGGGATAGAGTAAGACCCTAAACCCTTGCTATGGTGATGGGGATAGAGTAAGACCCTAAACCAATGTTATGGTGATGGGGATAGAGTAAGACCCTAAACCCTTGCTATGGTGATGGGGATAGAGTAAGACCCTAAACTCTTGCTAGGGTGATGGGGATAGAGTAAGACCCTAAACCCTTGCTATGGTGATGGGGATAGAGTAAGACCCTAAACCCTTGCTATGGTGATGGGGATAGAGTAAGACCCTAAACCCTTGCTATGGTGATGGGGATAGAGTAAGACCCTAAACCCTTGCTAGGGTGATGGGGATAGAGTAAGACCCTAAACCCTTGCTATGGTGATGGGGATAGAGTAAGACCCTAAACTCTTGCTAGGGTGATGGGGATAGAGTAAGACCCTAAACCCTTGCTATGGTGATGGGGATAGAGTAAGACCCTAAACCCTTGCTATGGTGATGGGGATAGAGTAAGACCCTAAACCCTTGCTACGGTGATGGGGATAGAGTAAGACCCTAAACCCTTGCTATGGTGATGGGGATAGAGTAAGACCCTAAACCCTTGCTATGGTGATGGGGATAGAGTAAGACCCTAAACCCTTGCTACGGTGATGGGGATAGAGTAAGACCCTAAACCCTTGCTATGGTGATGGGGATAGAGTAAGACCCTAAACCCTTGCTATGGTGATGGGGATAGAGTAAGACCCTAAACCCTTGCTAGGGTGATGGGGATAGAGTAAGGCCCTAAACCCTTGCTATGGTGATGGGGATAGAGTAAGACCCTAAACCCTTGCTATGGTGATGGGGATAGAGTAAGACCCTAAACCCTTGCTATGGTGATGGGGATAGAGTAAGACCCTAAACCCTTGCTATGGTGATGGGGATAGAGTAAGACCCTAAACCCTTGCTATGGTGATGGGGATAGAGTAAGACCTTAAACCCTTGTTATGGTGATGGGGATAGAGTAAGACCCTAAACCCTTGCTATGGTGATGGGGATAGAGTAAGACCCTAAACCCTTGCTAGGGTGATGGGGATAGAGTAAGACCCTAAACCCTTGCTATGGTGATGGGGATAGAGTAAGACCCTAAACCCTTGCTAGGGTGATGGGGATAGAGTAAGACCCTAAACCCTTGCTAGGGTGATGGTGATAGAGTAAGACCCTAAACCCTTGCTATGGTGATGGGGATAGTGTAAGACCCTAAACCCTTGCTATGGTGATGGTGATAGAGTAAGACCCTAAACCCTTGCTATGGTGATGGGGATAGGGTAAGACCCTAAACCCTTGCTATGGTGATGGGGATAGAGTAAGACCCTAAACCCTTGCTATGGGGATAGAGTAAGACCCTAAACCCTTGCTAGGGTGATGGGGATAGAGTAAGACCCTAAACCCTTGCTATGGTGATGGGGATAGAGTAAGGCCCTAAACCCTTGCTAGGGTGATGGGGATAGAGTAAGACCCTAAACCCTTGCTAGGGTGATGGGGATAGAGTAAGACCCTAAACCCTTGCTATGGTGATGGTGATAGAGTAAGGCCCTAAACCCTTGCTAGGGTGATGGTGATATAGTAAGACCCTAAACCCTTGCTAGGGTGATGGGGATAGAGTAAGACCCTAAACCCTTGCTAGGGTGATGGGGATAGAGTAAGACCCTAAATCCTTGCTAGGGTGATGGTGATAGAGTAAGGCCCTAAACCCTTGCTAGGGTGATGGTGATATAGTAAGACCCTAAACCCTTGCTATGGTGATGGGGATAGAGTAAGACCCTAAACCAATGTTATGGTGATGGGGATAGAGTAAGACCCTAAACCCTTGCTATGGTGATGGGGATAGAGTAAGACCCTAAACCCTTGCTAGGGTGATGGGGATAGAGTAAGACCCTAAACCCTTGCTATGGTGATGGGGATAGAGTAAGACCCTAAACCCTTGCTAGGGTGATGGGGATAGAGTAAGACCCTAAACCCTTGCTAGGGTGATTGGGATAGAGTAAGACCCTAAACCCTTGCTAGGGTGATGGTGATAGAGTAAGACCCTAAACCCTTGCTATTGTGATGGGGATAGGGTAAGACCCTAAACCCTTGCTATGGTGATGGTGATAGAGTAAGACCCTAAACCCTTGCTATGGTGATGGGGATAGAGTAAGACCTTAAACCCTTGTTATGGTGATGGGGATAGAGTAAGACCCTAAACCCTTGCTATGGTGATGGGGATAGAGTAAGACCCTAAACCCTTGCTAGGGTGATGGGGATAGAGTAAGACCCTAAACCCTTGCTAGGGTGATGGTGATAGAGTAAGACCCTAAACCCTTGCTATGGTGATGGGGATAGGGTAAGACCCTAAACCCTTGCTATGGTGATGGTGATAGAGTAAGACCCTAAACCCTTGCTATGGTGATGGGGATAGGGTAAGACCCTAAACCCTTGCTATGGTGATGGGGATAGAGTAAGACCCTAAACCCTTGCTATGGGGATAGAGTAAGACCCTAAACCCTTGCTAGGGTGATGGGGATAGAGTAAGACCCTAAACCCTTGCTATGGTGATGGGGATAGAGTAAGGCCCTAAACCCTTGCTAGGGTGATGGGGATAGAGTAAGACCCTAAACCCTTGCTAGGGTGATGGGGATAGAGTAAGACCCTAAATCCTTGCTAGGGTGATGGTGATAGAGTAAGGCCCTAAACCCTTGCTAGGGTGATGGTGATATAGTAAGACCCTAAACCCTTGCTAGGGTGATGGGGATAGAGTAAGACCCTAAACCCTTGCTAGGGTGATGGGGATAGAGTAAGACCCTAAATCCTTGCTAGGGTGATGGTGATAGAGTAAGGCCCTAAACCCTTGCTAGGGTGATGGTGATATAGTAAGACCCTAAACCCTTGCTATGGTGATGGGGATAGAGTAAGACCCTAAACCAATGTTATGGTGATGGGGATAGAGTAAGACCCTAAACCCTTGCTATGGTGATGGGGATAGAGTAAGACCCTAAACCCTTGCTAGGGTGATGGGGATAGAGTAAGACCCTAAACCCTTGCTATGGTGATGGGGATAGAGTAAGACCCTAAACCCTTGCTAGGGTGATGGGGATAGAGTAAGACCCTAAACCCTTGCTAGGGTGATTGGGATAGAGTAAGACCCTAAACCCTTGCTAGGGTGATGGTGATAGAGTAAGACCCTAAACCCTTGCTATTGTGATGGGGATAGGGTAAGACCCTAAACCCTTGCTATGGTGATGGTGATAGAGTAAGACCCTAAACCCTTGCTATGGTGATGGGGATAGGGTAAGACCCTAAACCCTTGCTATGGTGATGGGGATAGAGTAAGACCCTAAACCCTTGCTATGGGGATAGAGTAAGACCCTAAACCCTTGCTAGGGTGATGGGGATAGAGTAAGACCCTAAACCCTTGCTATGGTGATGGGGATAGAGTAAGACCCTAAACCCTTGCTAGGGTGATGGGGATAGAGTAAGACCCTAAACCCTTGCTAGGGTGATGGGGATAGAGTAAGACCCTAAATCCTTGCTAGGGTGATGGTGATAGAGTAAGGCCCTAAACCCTTGCAAGGGTGATGGTGATATAGTAAGACCCTAAACCCTTGCTATGGTGATGGGGATAGAGTAAGACCCTAAACCCTTGCTATGGTGATGGTGATAGAGTAAGGCCCTAAACCCTTGCTATGGTGATGGTGATAGAGTAAGGCCCTAAACCCTTGCTATGGTGATGGTGATAGAGTAAGGCCCTAAACCCTTGCTATGGTGATGGTGATAGAGTAAGGCCCTAAACCCTTGCTATGGTGATGGTGATAGAGTAAGGCCCTAAACCCTTGCAAGGGTGATGGTGATATAGTAAGACCCTAAACCCTTGCTATGGTGATGGGGATAGAGTAAGACCCTAAACCAATGTTATGGTGATGGGGATAGAGTAAGACCCTAAACCCTTGCTATGGTGATGGGGATAGAGTAAGGCCCTAAACCCTTGCTAGGGTGATGGGGATAGAGTAAGACCCTAAACCCTTGCTAGGGTGATGGGGATAGAGTAAGGCCCTAAACCCTTGCTAGGGTGATGGGGATAGAGTAAGACCCTAAACCCTTGCTAGGGTGATTGGGATAGAGTAAGACCCTAAACCCTTGCTAGGGTGATGGGGATAGAGTAAGACCCTAAACCCTTGCTAGGGTGATGGGGATAGAGTAAGACCATAAACCCTTGTTATGGTGATGGGGATAGAGTAAGACCCTAAACCCTTGCTAGGGTGATGGGGATAGAGTAAGACCCTAAACCCTTGCTATGGTGATGGGGATAGAGTAAGACCCTAAACCCTTGCTATGTTGATGGGGATAGAGTAAGACCCTAAACCAATGTTATGGTGATGGGGATAGAGTAAGACCCTAAACCCTTGCTATGGTGATGGGGATAGAGTAAGACCCTAAACTCTTGCTAGGGTGATGGGGATAGAGTAAGACCCTAAACCCTTGCTATGGTGATGGGGATAGAGTAAGACCGTAAACCCTTGCTATGGTGATGGGGATAGAGTAAGACCCTAAACCCTTGCTATGGTGATGGGGATAGAGTAAGACCCTAAACCCTTGCTAGGGTGATGGGGATAGAGTAAGACCCTAAACCCTTGCTAGGGTGATGGTGATGGGGATAGAGTAAGACCCTAAACCCTTGCTAGGGTGATGGGGATAGAGTAAGACCCTAAACCCTTGCTATGGTGATGGGGATAGAGTAAGACCCTAAACCCTTGTTATGGTGATGGGGATAGAGTAAGACCCTAAACCCTTGCTATGGTGATGGGGATAGAGTAAGACCCTAAACCCTTGCTAGGGTGATGGGGATAGAGTAAGACCCTAAACCCTTGCTATGGTGATGGGGATAGAGTAAGACCCTAAACCCTTGCTATGGTGATGGGGATAGAGTAAGACCCTAAACCCTTGCTATAGTGATGGGGATAGAGTAAGACCCTAAACCCTTGCTATGGTGATGGGGATAGAGTAAGACCCTAAACCCTTGTTAGGGTGATGGGGATAGAGTAAGACCCTAAACCCTTGTTAGGGTGATGGGGATAGAGTAAGACCCTAAACCCTTGCTATGGTGATGGGGATAAAGTAAGACCCTAAACCCTTCCTATGGTGATAGGGATAGAGTAAGACCCTAAACCCTTGCTAGGGTGATGGGGATAGAGTAAGACCCTAAACCCTTGCTAGGGTGATGGGGATAGAGTAAGACCCTAAATCCTTGCTAGGGTGATGGTGATAGAGTAAGACCCTAAACCCTTGCTATGGTGATGTGGATAGAGTAAGACCCTAAACCCTTGCTAGGGTGATGGGGGTAGAGTAAGACCCTAAACCCTTGCTAGGGTGATGGGGATAGAGTAAGACCCTAAACCCTTGCTAGGGTGATGGTGATAGAGTAAGGTCCTAAACCCTTGCTATGGTGATGGGGATAGAGTAAGACCCTAAACCCTTGCTATGGTGATGGGGATAGAGTAAGACCCTAAACCCTTGCTATGGTGATGGGGATAGAGTAAGACCCTAAACCCTTGCTAGGGTGATGGGGATAGAGTAAGGCCCTAAACCCTTGCTATGGTGATGGGGATAGAGTAAGACCCTAAACCCTTGCTATGGTGTTGGGGATAGAGTAAGGCCCTAAACCCTTGCTATGGTGATGGGGATAGAGTAAGACCCTAAACCCTTGCTAGGGTGATGGGGATAGAGTAAGACCCTAAACCCTTGTTAGGGTGATGGGGATAGAGTAAGACCCTAAACCCTTGCTATGGTGATGGGGATAGAGTAAGACCCTAAACCCTTGCTATGGTGATGGGGATAGAGTAAGACCCTAAACCCTTGCTATGGTGATGGGGATAGAGTAAGACCCTAAACCCTTGCTATGGTGATGGGGATAGAGTAAGACCCTAAACCCTTGCTAGGGTGATGGGGATAGAGTAAGACCCTAAACCCTTGCTAGGGTGATGGGGATAGAGTAAGACCCTAAACCCTTGCTATGGTGATGGGGATAGAGTAAGACCCTAAACCAATGTTATGGTGATGGGGATAGAGTAAGACCCTAAACCCTTGCTAGGGTGATGGGGATAGAGTATGACCATAAACCCTTGCTATGGTGATGGTGATAGAGTAAGGCCCTAAACCCTTGCTATGGTGATGGGGATAGAGTAAGGCCCTAAACCCTTGCTATGGTGATGGGGATAGAGTAAGACCCTAAACCCTTGCTAGGGTGATGGGGATAGAGTAAGACCCTAAACCCTTGTGATGGGGTTAAGTATGACCCTAAACCCTTGCTATGGTGATGGGGATAGAGTATTACCCTAAACCCTTGCTATGGTGATGGGGATAGAGTAAGACCCTAAACCCTTGCTAGGGTGATGGGGATAGAGTAAGGCCCTAAACCCTTGCTAAGGTGATGGGGATAGAGTAAGGCCCTAAACCCTTGCTAGGGTGATGGGGATAGAGTAAGACCCTAAACCCTTGCTAAGGTGATGGGGATGGAGTAAGACCCTAAACCCTTGCTAGGGTGATGGGGATAGAGTAAGACCCTAAACCCTTGCTAAGGTGATGGGGATAGAGTAAGACCCTAAACCCTTGCTAGGGTGATGGGGATAGAGTAAGACCCTAAACCCTTGTGATGGGGATAGAGTAAGACCCTAAACCCTTGCTAGGGTGATGGGGATAGAGTAAGACCCTAAACCCTTGCTAAGGTGATGGGGATGGAGTAAGACCCTAAACCCTTGCTAGGGTGATGGGGATAGAGTAAGACCCTAAACCCTTGCTAGGGTGATGGGGATAGAGTAAGACCCTAAACCCTTGCTAGGGTGATGGGGATAGAGTAAGACCCTAAACCCTTGCTAGGGTGATGGGGATAGAGTAAGACCCTAAACCCTTGCTAAGGTGATGGGGATGGAGTAAGACCCTAAACCCTTGCTAGGGTGATGGGGATAGAGTAAGACCCTAAACCCTTGCTAAGGTGATGGGGATAGAGTAAGACCCTAAACCCTTGCTAGGGTGATGGGGATAGAGTAAGACCCTAAACCCTTGTGATGGGGATAGAGTAAGACCCTAAACCCTTGCTAAGGTGATGGGGATAGAGTAAGACCCTAAACCCTTGTGATGGGGATAGAGTAAGAGCCTAAACCCTTGCTATGGTGATGGGGATAGAGTAAGACCCTAAACCCTTGTGATGGGGATAGAGTAAGACCCTAAACCCTTGCTATGGTGATGGGGATAGAGTAAGACCCTAAACCCTTGCTATGGTGATGGGGATAGAGTATTACCCTAAACCCTTGCTAGGGTGATGGTGATGGGGATAGAGTAAGACCCTAAACCCTTGCTATGGTGATGGGGATAGAGTAAGACCCTAAACCCTTGCTAGGGTGATGGTGATGGGGATAGAGTAAGACCCTAAACCCTTGCTATGGTGATGGGGATAGAGTAAGGCCCTAAACCCTTGCTATGGTGATGGGGATAGAGTAAGACCCTAAACCCTTGCTAGGGTGATGGGGATAGAGTAAGACCCTAAACCCTTGCTATGGTGATGGGGATAGAGTAAGACCCTAAACCCTTGATAGGGTGTTGGGGATAGAGTAAGACCCTAAACCCTTGATAGGGTGTTGGGGATAGAGTAAGACCCTAAACCCTTGCTATGGTGATGGGGATAGAGTAAGACCCTAAACCCTTGCTAGGGTGATGGGGATAGAGTAAGACCCTAAACCCTTAATAGGGTGTTGGGGATAGAGTAAGACCCTAAACCCTTGCTATGGTGATGGGGATAGAGTAAGACCCTAAACCCTTACTAGGGTGATGGGGATAGAGTAAGACCCTAAACCCTTGCTATGGTGATGGGGATAGAGTAAGACCCTAAACCCTTGCTATGGTGATGGGGATAGAGTAAGACCCTAAACCCTTGCTATGGTGATGGGGATAGAGTAAGGCCCTAAACCCTTGCTATGGTGATTGGGATAGAGTAAGACCCTAAACCCTTGCTAGGGTGATGGTGATAGAGTAAGACCCTAAACCCTTGCTATAGTGATGGGGATAGAGTAAGACCCTAAACCCTTGCTATGGTGATGGGGATAGAGTAAGACCCTAAACCCTTGCTAGGGTGATGGGGATAGAGTAAGACCCTAAACCCTTGCTATGGTGATGGGGATAGAGTAAGACCCTAAACCCTTGCTATGGTGATGGGGATAGAGTAAGACCCTAAACCCTTGCTATGGTGATGGGGATAGAGTAAGACCCTAAACCCTTGCTATGGTGATGGGGATAGAGTAAGACCCTAAACCCTTGTTAGGGTGATGGGGATAGAGTAAGACCCTAAACCCTTGTTAGGGTGATGGGGATAGAGTAAGACCCTAAACCCTTGCTATGGTGATGGGGATAAAGTAAGACCCTAAACCCTTCCTATGGTGATAGGGATAGAGTAAGACCCTAAACCCTTGCTAGGGTGATGGGGATAGAGTAAGACCCTAAACCCTTGCTAGGGTGATGGGGATAGAGTAAGACCCTAAATCCTTGCTAGGGTGATGGTGATAGAGTAAGACCCTAAACCCTTGCTATGGTGATGGGGATAGAGTAAGACCCTAAACCCTTGCTAGGGTGATGGGGGTAGAGTAAGACCCTAAACCCTTGCTAGGGTGATGGGGATAGAGTAAGACCCTAAACCCTTGCTAGGGTGATGGGGATAGAGTAAGGTCCTAAACCCTTGCTATGGTGATGGGGATAGAGTAAGACCCTAAACCCTTGCTATGGTGATGGGGATAGAGTAAGACCCTAAACCCTTGCTATGGTGATGGGGATAGAGTAAGACCCTAAACCCTTGCTAGGGTGATGGGGATAGAGTAAGGCCCTAAACCCTTGCTATGGTGATGGGGATAGAGTAAGACCCTAAACCCTTGCTAGGGTGATGGGGATAGAGTAAGACCCTAAACCCTTGTTAGGGTGATGGGGATAGAGTAAGACCCTAAACCCTTGCTAGGGTGATGGGGATAGAGTAAGACCCTAAACCCTTGCTATGGTGATGGGGATAGAGTAAGACCCTAAACCCTTGCTATGGTGATGGGGATAGAGTAAGACCCTAAACCCTTGCTATGGTGATGGGGATAGAGTAAGACCCTAAACCCTTGCTATGGTGATGGGGATAGAGTAAGACCCTAAACCCTTGCAATGGTGATGGGGATAGAGTAAGACCCTAAACCCTTGCTATGGTGATGGGGATAGAGTAAGACCCTAAACCCTTGCTATGGTGATGGGGATAGAGTAAGGCCCTAAACCCTTGCTATGGTGATGGGGATAGAGTAAGACCCTAAACCCTTGCTAGGGTGATGGTGATAGAGTAAGACCCTAAACCCTTGCTATGGTGATGGGGATAGAGTAAGACCCTAAACCCTTGCTATGGTGATGGGGATAGAGTAAGGCCCTAAACCCTTGCTATGGTGATGGGGATAGAGTAAGACCCTAAACCCTTGCTATGGTGATGGGGATAGAGTAAGACCCTAAACCCTTGCTAGGGTGATGGGGATAGAGTAAGACCCTAAACCCTTGTGATGGGGATAAAGTATGACCCTAAACCCTTGCTATGGTGATGGGGATAGAGTAAGACCCTAAACCCTTGCTATGGTGATGGGGATAGAGTAAGGCCCTAAACCCTTGCTAGGGTGATGGGGATAGAGTAAGACCCTAAACACTTGCTAGGGTGATGGTGATAGAGTAAGGTCCTAAACCCTTGCTATGGTGATGGGGATAGAGTAAGACCCTAAACCCTTGCTATGGTGATGGGGATAGAGTAAGACCCTAAACCCTTGCTATGGTGATGGGGATAGAGTAAGACCCTAAACCCTTGCTAGGGTGATGGGGATAGAGTAAGGCCCTAAACCCTTGCTATGGTGATGGGGATAGAGTAAGACCCTAAACCCTTGCTAGGGTGATGGGGATAGAGTAAGACCCTAAACCCTTGTTAGGGTGATGGGGATAGAGTAAGACCCTAAACCCTTGCTATGGTGATGGGGATAGAGTAAGACCCTAAACCCTTGCTATGGTGATGGGGATAGAGTAAGACCCTAAACCCTTGCTATGGTGATGGGGATAGAGTAAGACCCTAAACCCTTGCTATGGTGATGGGGATAGAGTAAGACCCTAAACCCTTGCTAGGGTGATGGGGATAGAGTAAGACCCTAAACCCTTGCTATGGTGATGGGGATAGAGTAAGACCCTAAACCCTTGCTATGGTGATGGGGATAGAGTAAGGCCCTAAACCCTTGCTATGGTGATGGGGATAGAGTAAGACCCTAAACCCTTGCTATGGTGATGGGGATAGAGTAAGGATCTAAACCCTTGCTATGGTGATGGGGATAGAGTAAGACCCTAAACCCTTGCTATGGTGATGGGGATAGAGTAAGACCCTAAACCCTTGCTATGGTGATGGGGATAGAGTAAGACCCTAAACCCTTGCTATGGTGATGGGGATAGAGTAAGACCCTAAACCCTTGCTAGGGTGATGGGGATAGAGTATGACCATAAACCCTTGCTATGGTGATGGGGATAGAGTAAGGCCCTAAACCCTTGCTATGGTGATGGGGATAGAGTAAGACCCTAAACCCTTGCTATGGTGATGGGGATAGAGTAAGACCCTAAACCCTTGCTATGGTGATGGGGATAGAGTAAGACCCTAAACCCTTGCTATGGTGATGGGGATAGAGTAAGACCCTAAACCCTTGCTAGGGTGATGGGGATAGAGTATGACCATAAACCCTTGCTATGGTGATGGGGATAGAGTAAGGCCCTAAACCCTTGCTATGGTGATGGGGATAGAGTAAGACCCTAAACCCTTGCTAGGGTGATGGGGATAGAGTAAGACCCTAAACCCTTGTGATGGGGTTAAGTATGACCCTAAACCCTTGCTATGGTGATGGGGATAGAGTATTACCCTAAACCCTTGCTATGGTGATGGGGATAGAGTAAGACCCTAAACCCTTGCTAGGGTGATGGGGATAGAGTAAGGCCCTAAACCCTTGCTAAGGTGATGGGGATAGAGTAAGACCCTAAACCCTTGCTATGGTGATGGGGATAGAGTAAGACCCTAAACCCTTGCTAGGGTGATGGGGATAGAGTAAGGCCCTAAACCCTTGCTATGGTGATGGGGATAGAGTAAGGCCCTAAACCCTTGCTAGGGTGATGGGGATAGAGTAAGACCCTAAACCCTTGCTAGGGTGATGGGGATAGAGTAAGACCCTAAACCCTTGCTAAGGTGATGGGGATAGAGTAAGACCCTAAACCCTTGCTATGGTGATGGGGATAGAGTAAGACCCTAAACCCTTGTGATGGGGATAGAGTAAGACCCTAAACCCTTGCTATGGTGATGGGGATAGAGTAAGACCCTAAACCCTTGCTATGGTGATGGGGATAGAGTAAGACCCTAAACCCTTGCTAGGGTGATGGGGATAGAGTAAGACCCTAAACCCTTGCTATGGTGATGGGGATAGAGTAAGACCCTAAACCCTTGCTAGGGTGATGGGGATAGAGTTAGACCCTAAACCCTTGCTAGGGTGTTGGGGATAGAGTAAGACCCTAAACCCTTGCTAGGGTGATGGGGATAGAGTAAGACCCTAAACCCTTGCTATGGTGATGGGGATAGAGTAAGACCCTAAACCCTTGTTAGGGTGATGGGGATAGAGTAAGACCCTAAACCCTTGTGATGGGGATAGAGTAAGAGCCTAAACCCTTGCTATGGTGATGGGGATAGAGTAAGACCCTAAACCCTTGTGATGGGGATAGAGTAAGACCCTAAACCCTTGCTATGGTGATGGGGATAGAGTAAGACCCTAAACCCTTGCTATGGTGATGGGGATAGAGTAAGACCCTAAACCCTTGATAGGGTGTTGGGGATAGAGTAAGACCCTAAACCCTTGCTATGGTGATGGGGATAGAGTAAGACCCTAAACCCTTGATAGGGTGTTGGGGATAGAGTAAGACCCTAAACCCTTGCTATGGTGATGGGGATAGAGTAAGACCCTAAACCCTTGATAGGGTGTTGGGGATAGAGTAAGACCCTAAACCCTTGCTATGGTGATGGGGATAGAGTAAGACCCTAAACCCTTGATAGGGTGTTGGGGATAGAGTAAGACCCTAAACCCTTGCTATAGTGATGGGGATAGAGTAAGACCCTAAACCCTTGCTATGGTGATGGGGATAGAGTAAGGCCCTAAACCCTTGCTATGGTGATGGGGATAGAGTAAGACCCTAAACCCTTGTTATGGTGATGGGGATAGAGTAAGGCCCTAAACCCTTGCTATGGTGATGGGGATAGAGTAAGACCCTAAACCCTTGCTAGGGTGATGGGGATAGAGTAAGACCCTAAACCCTTGCTATGGTGATGGGGATAGAGTAAGACCCTAAACCCTTGCTATGGCGATGGGGATAGAGTAAGACCCTAAACCCTTGCTAGGGTGATGGGGATAGAGTAAGGCCCTAAACCCTTGCTATGGTGATGGGGATAGAGTAAGACCCTAAACCCTTGCTAGGGTGATGGGGGTAGAGTAAGACCCTAAACCCTTGCTATGGTGATGGGGATAGAGTAAGACCCTAAACCCTTGCTATGGTGATGGGGATAGAGTAAGACCCTAAACCCTTGCTATGGTGATGGGGATAGAGTAAGACCCTAAACCCTTGCTATGGTGATGGGGATAGAGTAAGACCCTAAACCCTTGCTATGGTGATGGGGGTAGAGTAAGACCCTAAACCCTTGTTAGGGTGATGGGGATAGAGTAAGACCCTAAACCCTTGTTAGGGTGATGGGGATAGAGTAAGACCCTAAACCCTTGCTATGGTGATGGGGATAAAGTAAGACCCTAAACCCTTCCTATGGTGATAGGGATAGAGTAAGACCCTAAACCCTTGCTAGGGTGATGGGGATAGAGTAAGACCCTAAACCCTTGCTAGGGTGATGGGGATAGAGTAAGACCCTAAATCCTTGCTAGGGTGATGGTGATAGAGTAAGACCCTAAACCCTTGCTAGGGTGATGGGGATAGAGTAAGGCCCTAAACCCTTGCTATGGTGATGGGGATAGAGTAAGGCCCTAAACCCTTGCTATGGTGATGGGGATAGAGTAAGACCCTAAACCCTTGCTAGGGTGATGGGGATAGAGTAAGGCCCTAAACCCTTGCTATGGTGATGGGGATAGAGTAAGACCCTAAACCCTTGCTAGGGTGATGGGGATAGAGTAAGACCCTAAACCCTTGTTAGGGTGATGGGGATAGAGTAAGACCCTAAACCCTTGCTAGGGTGATGGGGATAGAGTAAGACCCTAAACCCTTGCTATGGTGATGGGGATAGAGTAAGACCCTAAACCCTTGCTATGGTGATGGGGATAGAGTAAGGCCCTAAACCCTTGCTATGGTGATGGGGATAGAGTAAGACCCTAAACCCTTGCTATGGTGATGGGGATAGAGTAAGACCCTAAACCCTTGCTATGGTGATGGGGATAGAGTAAGACCCTAAACCCTTGCAATGGTGATGGGGATAGAGTAAGACCCTAAACCCTTGCTATGGTGATGGGGATAGAGTAAGACCCTAAACCCTTGCTATGGTGATGGGGATAGAGTAAGACCCTAAACCCTTGCTATGGTGATGGGGATAGAGTAAGACCCTAAACCCTTGTTATGGTGATGGGGATAGAGTAAGACCCTAAACCCTTGCTAGGGTGATGGGGATAGAGTAAGACCCTAAACCCTTGCTAGGGTGATGGGGATAGAGTAAGACCCTAAACCCTTGTTAGGGTGATGGGGATAGAGTAAGACCCTAAACCCTTGCTAGGGTGATGGGGATAGAGTAAGACCCTAAACCCTTGCTAGGGTGATGGGGATAGAGTAAGACCCTAAACCCTTGTTAGGGTGATGGGGATAGAGTAAGACCCTAAACCCTTGCTAGGGTGATGGGGATAGAGTAAGACCCTAAACCCTTGCTAGGGTGATGGGGATAGAGTAAGACCCTAAACCCTTGCTATGGTGATGGGGATAGAGTAAGGCCCTAAACCCTTGCTATGGTGATGGGGATAGAGTAAGACCCTAAACCCTTGCTATGGTGATGGGGATAGAGTAAGACCCTAAACCCTTGCTATGGTGATGGGGATAGAGTAAGACCCTAAACCCTTGCAATGGTGATGGGGATAGAGTAAGACCCTAAACCCTTGCTATGGTGATGGGGATAGAGTAAGACCCTAAACCCTTGCTATGGTGATGGGGATAGAGTAAGACCCTAAACCCTTGCTATGGTGATGGGGATAGAGTAAGACCCTAAACCAATGTTATGGTGATGGGGATAGAGTAAGACCCTAAACCCTTGCTAGGGTGATGGGGATAGAGTAAGACCATAAACCCTTGCTATGGTGATGGGGATAGAGTAAGGCCCTAAACCCTTGCTATGGTGATGGGGATAGAGTAAGACCCTAAACCCTTGCTAGGGTGATGGGGATAGAGTAAGACCCTAAACCCTTGCTAGGGTGATGGGGATAGAGTAAGACCCTAAACCCTTGTGATGGGGATAAAGTATGACCCTAAACCCTTGCTATGGTGATGGGGATAGAGTAAGACCCTAAACCCTTGCTATGGTGATGGGGATAGAGTAAGACCCTAAACCCTTGCTATGGTGATGGGGATAGAGTAAGACCCTAAACCCTTGCTAGGGTGATGGGGATAGAGTAAGGTCCTAAACCCTTGCTATGGTGATGGGGATAGAGTAAGACCCTAAACCCTTGCTATGGTGATGGGGATAGAGTAAGACCCTAAACCCTTGCTATGGTGATGGGGATAGAGTAAGACCCTAAACCCTTGCTAGGGTGATGGGGATAGAGTAAGGCCCTAAACCCTTGCTATGGTGATGGGGATAGAGTAAGACCCTAAACCCTTGCTAGGGTGATGGGGATAGAGTAAGACCCTAAACCCTTGTTAGGGTGATGGGGATAGAGTAAGACCCTAAACCCTTGCTAGGGTGATGGGGATAGAGTAAGACCCTAAACCCTTGCTAGGGTGATGGGGATAGAGTAAGACCCTAAACCCTTGCTAGGGTGATGGGGATAGAGTAAGACCCTAAACCCTTGCTATGGTGATGGGGATAGAGTAAGACCCTAAACCCTTGCTAGGGTGATGGGGATAGAGTAAGACCCTAAACCCTTGTGATGGGGATAAAGTATGACCCTAAACCCTTGCTATGGTGATGGGGATAGAGTAAGACCCTAAACCCTTGCTATGGTGATGGGGATAGAGTAAGACCCTAAACCCTTGCTATGGTGATGGGGATAGAGTAAGACCCTAAACCCTTGCTAGGGTGATGGGGATAGAGTAAGACCCTAAACACTTGCTAGGGTGATGGTGATAGAGTAAGGTCCTAAACCCTTGCTATGGTGATGGGGATAGAGTAAGACCCTAAACCCTTGCTATGGTGATGGGGATAGAGTAAGACCCTAAACCCTTGCTATGGTGATGGGGATAGAGTAAGACCCTAAACCCTTGCTAGGGTGATGGGGATAGAGTAAGGCCCTAAACCCTTGCTATGGTGATGGGGATAGAGTAAGACCCTAAACCCTTGCTAGGGTGATGGGGATAGAGTAAGACCCTAAACCCTTGTTAGGGTGATGGGGATAGAGTAAGACCCTAAACCCTTGCTATGGTGATGGGGATAGAGTAAGACCCTAAACCCTTGCTATGGTGATGGGGATAGAGTAAGACCCTAAACCCTTGCTAGGGTGATGGGGATAGAGTATGACCATAAACCCTTGCTATGGTGATGGGGATAGAGTAAGACCCTAAACCCTTGCTATGGTGATGGGGATAGAGTAAGGCCCTAAACCCTTGCTATGGTGATGGGGATAGAGTAAGACCCTAAACCCTTGCTATGGTGATGGGGATAGAGTAAGACCCTAAACCCTTGCTAGGGTGATGGGGATAGAGTATGACCATAAACCCTTGCTATGGTGATGGGGATAGAGTAAGGCCCTAAACCCTTGCTATGGTGATGGGGATAGAGTAAGACCCTAAACCCTTGCTATGGTGATGGGGATAGAGTAAGACCCTAAACCCTTGCTATGGTGATGGGGATAGAGTAAGACCCTAAACCCTTGCTATGGTGATGGGGATAGAGTAAGACCCTAAACCCTTGCTAGGGTGATGGGGATAGAGTATGACCATAAACCCTTGCTATGGTGATGGGGATAGAGTAAGGCCCTAAACCCTTGCTATGGTGATGGGGATAGAGTAAGACCCTAAACCCTTGCTAGGGTGATGGGGATAGAGTAAGACCCTAAACCCTTGTGATGGGGTTAAGTATGACCCTAAACCCTTGCTATGGTGATGGGGATAGAGTATTACCCTAAACCCTTGCTATGGTGATGGGGATAGAGTAAGACCCTAAACCCTTGCTAGGGTGATGGGGATAGAGTAAGGCCCTAAACCCTTGCTAAGGTGATGGGGATAGAGTAAGACCCTAAACCCTTGCTATGGTGATGGGGATAGAGTAAGACCCTAAACCCTTGCTAGGGTGATGGGGATAGAGTAAGGCCCTAAACCCTTGCTATGGTGATGGGGATAGAGTAAGGCCCTAAACCCTTGCTAGGGTGATGGGGATAGAGTAAGACCCTAAACCCTTGCTAGGGTGATGGGGATAGAGTAAGACCCTAAACCCTTGCTAAGGTGATGGGGATAGAGTAAGACCCTAAACCCTTGCTATGGTGATGGGGATAGAGTAAGACCCTAAACCCTTGCTATGGTGATGGGGATAGAGTAAGACCCTAAACCCTTGTGATGGGGATAGAGTAAGACCCTAAACCCTTGCTATGGTGATGGGGATAGAGTAAGACCCTAAACCCTTGCTATGGTGATGGGGATAGAGTAAGACCCTAAACCCTTGCTATGGTGATGGGGATAGAGTAAGACCCTAAACCCTTGATAGGGTGTTGGGGATAGAGTAAGACCCTAAACCCTTGTGATGGGGATAGAGTAAGAGCCTAAACCCTTGTGATGGGGATAGAGTAAGACCCTAAACCCTTGCTATGGTGATGGGGATAGAGTAAGACCCTAAACCCTTGCTATGGTGATGGGGATAGAGTAAGACCCTAAACCCTTGATAGGGTGTTGGGGATAGAGTAAGACCCTAAACCCTTGCTATGGTGATGGGGATAGAGTAAGACCCTAAACCCTTGTGATGGGGATAGAGTAAGACCCTAAACCCTTGCTATGGTGATGGGGATAGAGTAAGACCCTAAACCCTTGCTATGGTGATGGGGATAGAGTAAGACCCTAAACCCTTGATAGGGTGTTGGGGATAGAGTAAGACCCTAAACCCTTGCTATGGTGATGGGGATAGAGTAAGACCCTAAACCCTTGATAGGGTGTTGGGGATAGAGTAAGACCCTAAACCCTTGCTATGGTGATGGGGATAGAGTAAGACCCTAAACCCTTGATAGGGTGTTGGGGATAGAGTAAGACCCTAAACCCTTGCTATAGTGATGGGGATAGAGTAAGACCCTAAACCCTTGCTATGGTGATGGGGTATAGAGTAAGGCCCTAAACCCTTGCTATGGTGATGGGGATAGAGTAAGACCCTAAACCCTTGTTATGGTGATGGGGATAGAGTAAGGCCCTAAACCCTTGCTATGGTGATGGGGATAGAGTAAGACCCTAAACCCTTGCTATGGTGATGGGGATAGAGTAAGACCCTAAACCCTTGCTAGGGTGATGGGGATAGAGTAAGGCCCTAAACCCTTGCTAGGGTGATGGTGATAGAGTAAGACCCTAAACCCTTGCTAGGGTGATGGGGATAGAGTAAGACCCTAAACCCTTGCTAGGGTGATGGGGATAGAGTAAGACCCTAAACCCTTGCTAGGGTGATGGGGATAGAGTAAGACCCTAAACCCTTGCTATGGTGATGGGGATAGAGTAAGACCCTAAACCCTTGCTATGGTGATGGGGATAGAGTAAGACCCTAAACCCTTGCTATAGTGATGGGGATAGAGTAAGACCCTAAACCCTTGCTATGGTGATGGGGGTAGAGTAAGACCCTAAACCCTTGTTAGGGTGATGGGGATAGAGTAAGACCCTAAACCCTTGCTATGGTGATGGGGATAGAGTAAGACCCTAAACCCTTGTTAGGGTGATGGGGGTAGAGTAAGACCCTAAACCCTTGCTATGGTGATGGGGATAGAGTAAGACCCTAAACCCTTGCTATGGTGATGGGGGTAGAGTAAGACCCTAAACCCTTGTTAGGGTGATGGGGATAGAGTAAGACCCTAAACCCTTGTTAGGGTGATGGGGATAGAGTAAGACCCTAAACCCTTGCTATGGTGATGGGGATAAAGTAAGACCCTAAACCCTTCCTATGGTGATAGGGATAGAGTAAGACCCTAAACCCTTGCTAGGGTGATGGGGATAGAGTAAGACCCTAAACCCTTGCTAGGGTGATGGGGATAGAGTAAGACCCTAAATCCTTGCTAGGGTGATGGTGATAGAGTAAGACCCTAAACCCTTGCTAGGGTGATGGGGATAGAGTAAGACCCTAAACCCTTGCTATGGTGATGGGGATAGAGTAAGACCCTAAACCCTTGCTAGGGTGATGGGGATAGAGTAAGGCCCTAAACCCTTGCTATGGTGATGGGGATAGAGTAAGACCCTAAACCCTTGCTAGGGTGATGGGGATAGAGTAAGACCCTAAACCCTTGTTAGGGTGATGGGGATAGAGTAAGACCCTAAACCCTTGCTAGGGTGATGGGGATAGAGTAAGACCCTAAACCCTTGCTATGGTGATGGGGATAGAGTAAGACCCTAAACCCTTGCTATGGTGATGGGGATAGAGTAAGACCCTAAACCCTTGCTATGGTGATGGGGATAGAGTAAGACCCTAAACCCTTGCTATGGTGATGGGGATAGAGTAAGACCCTAAACCAATGTTATGGTGATGGGGATAGAGTAAGACCCTAAACCCTTGCTAGGGTGATGGGGATAGAGTAAGACCATAAACCCTTGCTATGGTGATGGGGATAGAGTAAGGCCCTAAACCCTTGCTATGGTGATGGGGATAGAGTAAGACCCTAAACCCTTGCTAGGGTGATGGGGATAGAGTAAGACCCTAAACCCTTGCTAGGGTGATGGGGATAGAGTAAGACCCTAAACCCTTGTGATGGGGATAAAGTATGACCCTAAACCCTTGCTATGGTGATGGGGATAGAGTAAGACCCTAAACCCTTGCTATGGTGATGGGGATAGAGTAAGACCCTAAACCCTTGCTATGGTGATGGGGATAGAGTAAGGTCCTAAACCCTTGCTATGGTGATGGGGATAGAGTAAGACCCTAAACCCTTGCTATGGTGATGGGGATAGAGTAAGACCCTAAACCCTTGCTATGGTGATGGGGATAGAGTAAGACCCTAAACCCTTGCTAGGGTGATGGGGATAGAGTAAGGCCCTAAACCCTTGCTATGGTGATGGGGATAGAGTAAGACCCTAAACCCTTGCTAGGGTGATGGGGATAGAGTAAGACCCTAAACCCTTGTTAGGGTGATGGGGATAGAGTAAGACCCTAAACCCTTGCTAGGGTGATGGGGATAGAGTAAGACCCTAAACCCTTGCTAGGGTGATGGGGATAGAGTAAGACCCTAAACCCTTGCTAGGGTGATGGGGATAGAGTAAGGCCCTAAACCCTTGCTATGGTGATGGGGATAGAGTAAGGCCCTAAACCCTTGCTATGGTGATGGTGATGGGGATAGAGTAAGACCCTAAACCCTTGCTATGGTGATGGGGATAGAGTAAGACCCTAAACCCTTGTTATGGTGATGGGGATAGAGTAAGGCCCTAAACCCTTGCTATGGTGATGGGGATAGAGTAAGACCCTAAACCCTTGCTATGGTGATGGTGATGGGGATAGAGTAAGACCCTAAACCCTTGCTAGGGTGATGGGGATAGAGTAAGGCCCTAAACCCTTGCTATGGTGATGGTGATGGGGATAGAGTAAGACCCTAAACCCTTGCTATGGTGATGGGGATAGAGTAAGACCCTAAACCCTTGCTATGGTGTTGGGGATAGAGTAAGACCCTAAACCCTTGCTAGGGTGATGGGGATAGAGTAAGACCCTAAACCCTTGCTATGGTGATGGGGATAGAGTAAGACCCTAAACCCTTGCTAGGGTGATGGGGATAGAGTAAGACCCTAAACCCTTGCTAGGGTGATGGGGATGGAGTAAGACCCTAAACCCTTGCTAGGGTGATGGGGATAGAGTAAGACCCTAAACCCTTGTTATGGTGATGGGGATAGAGTAAGACCCTAAACCCTTGCTATGGTGATGGGGATAGAGTAAGACCCTAAACCCTTGCTAGGGTGATGGGGATAGAGTAAGACCCTAAACCCTTGTTATGGTGATGGGGATAGAGTAAGGCCCTAAACCCTTGCTATGGTGATGGGGATAGAGTAAGGCCCTAAACCCTTGCTAGGGTGATGGGGATAGAGTAAGACCCTAAACCCTTGTTAGGGTGATGGGGATAGAGTAAGACCCTAAACCCTTGCTATGGTGATGGGGATAGAGTAAGACCCTAAACCCTTGTTAGGGTGATGGGGATAGAGTAAGACCCTAAACCCTTGCTATGGTGATGGGGATAGAGTAAGGCCCTAAACCCTTGCTAGGGTGATGGGGATAGAGTAAGACCCTAAACCCTTGCTAGGGTGATGGGGATAGAGTAAGACCCTAAACCCTTGCTATAGTGATGGGGATAGAGTAAGACCCTAAACCCTTGCTATGGTGAGGGGATAGAGTAAGACCCTAATCCCTTGCTAGGGTGATGGGGATAGAGTAAGACCCTAAACCCTTGCTATGGTGATAGAGTAAGACCCTAAACCCTTGCTATGGTGATGGGGATAGAGTAAGACCCTAAACCCTTGCTATGGTGATGGGGATAGAGTAAGACCCTAAACCCTTGCTAGGGTGATGGGGATAGAGTAAGACCCTAAACCCTTGCTATGGTGATAGAGTAAGACCCTAAACCCTTGCTATGGTGATGGGGATAGAGTAAGACCCTAAACCCTTGCTATGGTGATGGGGATAGAGTAAGACCCTAAACCCTTGCTAGGGTGATGGGGATAGAGTAAGGCCCTAAACCCTTGCTATGGTGATGGTGATAGAGTAAGACCCTAAACCCTTGCTATGGTGATGGGGATAGAGTAAGACCCTAAACCCTTGCTAGGGTGATGGGGATAGAGTAAGACCCTAAACCCTTGCTATGGTGATGGGGATAGAGTAAGACCCTAAACCCTTGCTATGGTGATGGGGATAGAGTAAGGCCCTAAACCCTTGCTATGGTGATGGGGATAGAGTAAGACCCTAAACCCTTGCTATGGTGATGGGGATGGGAATTGAAGAAGGCCGTCAAACGAGCGTTTCGGCTCTGAGGGTCAGATTCAATCCCAGCGCTAGCCTCTTTGTGTCTGTTTTAGAGTCATGGGAGGGTTACAGAGAGAGAAGAGGAGGAGGTACTAATTTAAACCTGGTGTTAAATAATGAATCCGATTGGTTTGATTTTAGAGGAGAATCATATTGAGAATCAAATGTTTTTGTAACAAATCGGCCTGATAAGCAGCTCTTCAGATGGATTTGACAATCAGTGTTAATGAACAATGGAACAATACTGTTTATGACCTGGTTGTTCCTGAACCAGCACCTAGTTGTTCCTGAACCAGCACCTGGTTGTTCCTGAACCAGCACCTGGTTGTTCCTGAACCAGCACCTGGTTGGTCCTGAACCAGCACCTGGTTGTTCCTGAACCAGCACCTGGTTGTTCCTGAACCAGCACCTGGTTGGTCCTGAACCAGCACCTGGTTGGTCCTGATCCAGCACCTAGTTGTTCCTGAACCGGCACCTGGTTGTTCCTGAACCGGCACCTGGTTGTTCCTGAACCGGCACCTGGTTGTTCCTGAACCGGCACCTAGTTGTTCCTGAACCAGCACCTGGTTGTTCCTGATCCAGCACCTAGTTGTTCCTGAACCAGCACCTGGTTGTTCCTGAACCGGCACCTGGATGTTCCTGAACCGGCACCTGGATGTTCCTGAACCCTGGTTGTTCCTGATCCAGCACCTGGTTGTTCCTGAACCGGCACCTGGATGTTCCTGAACCGGCACCTGGTTGTTCCTGAACCGGCACCTAGTTGTTCCTGAACCAGCACCTGGTTGTTCCTGATCCAGCACCTAGTTGTTCCTGAACCAGCACCTGGTTGTTCCTGAACCGGCACCTGGATGTTCCTGAACCGGCACCTGGATGTTCCTGAACCCTGGTTGTTCCTGATCCAGCACCTGGTTGTTCCTGAACCAGCACCTGGTTGTTCCTGAACCAGCACCTGGTTGTTCCTGATCCAGCACCTGGTTGTTCCTGATCCAGCACCTGGTTGTTCCGGAACCGGCACCTGGATGTTCCTGAACCAGCACCTGGATGTTCCTGAACCAGCACCTGGTTGTTCCTGAACCAGCACCTGGTTGTTCCTGAACCAGCACCTGGATGTTCCTGAACCAGCACCTGGATGTTCCTGAACCAGCACCTGGATGGTCCTGATCCAGCACCTGGTTGTTCCTGAACCAGCACCTGGTTGTTCCTGAACCCTGGATGTTCCTGAACCAGCACCTGGTTGTTCCTGAACCCTGGATGTTCCTGAACCAGCACCTGGTTGTTCCTGAACCAGCACCTGGATGGTCCTGATCCAGCACCTGGTTGTTCCTGAACCAGCACCTGGTTGTTCCTGAACCAGTACCTGGTTGTTCCTGAACCAGCACCTGGTTGTTCCTGAACCAGCACCTGGATGTTCCTGAACCAGCACCTGGATGTTCCTGAACCGGCACCTGGTTGTTCCTGAACCGGCACCTGGTTGTTCCTGAACCCTGGTTGTTCCTGAATCAACACCTGGTTGTTCCTGAACCAGCACCTGGTTGTTCCTGAACCCTGGTTGTTCCTGAACCGGCACCTGGTTGTTCCTGAACCCTGGTTGGTCCTGAACCAGCACCTGGTTGGTCCTGAACCAGCACCTGGTTGGTCCTGAACCGGCACCTGGTTGTTCCTGAACCCTGGTTGGTCCTGAACCAGCACCTGGTTGGTCCTGAACCAGCACCTGGTTGGTCCTGAACCAGCACCTGGTTGTTCCTGAACCAGCACCTGGTTGTTCCTGAACCAGCACCTGGATGTTCCTGAACCCTGGATGTTCCTGAACCAGCACCTGGTTGTTCCTGAACCAGCACCTGGTTGTTCCTGAACCAGCACCTGGTTGTTCCTGAACCAGTACCTAGTTGTTCCTGAACCGGCACCTGGTTGTTCCTGAACCAGCACCTGGTTGTTCCTGAACCAGCACCTGGATGTTCCTGAACCAGCACCTGGTTGTTCCTGAACCAGCACCTGGATGTTCCTGAACCAGCACCTGGTTGTTCCTGAACCAGCACCTGGTTGTTCCTGAACCAGCACCTGGTTGTTCCTGAACCAGCACCTGGATGTTCCTGAACAAGTACCTGGTTATTCCTGATCCAGCACCTGGTTGTTCCTGAACCAGCACCTGGATGTTCCTGAACCAGCACCTGGTTGTTCCTGAACCGGCACCTGGATCAGACTCTACTGTGTTCTCTTTTCCTTTCTGTTCTTTTTTGTTTTTCTGCACCAAGAGGATATAAGAGTTATAGATGCCTCAGTCTGTTGTTTTTCTGCACCAAGAGGATATAAGAGTTATAGATGCCTCAGTCTGTTGTTTTTCTGCACCAAGAGGATATAAGAGTTATAGATGCCTCAGTCTGTTGTTGTTCTGCACCAAGAGGATATACGAGTTATAGATGCCTCAGTCTGTTGTTTTTCTGCACCAAGAGGATATAAGAGTTATAGATGCACCAAGAGGACATAAGAGTTGTTGATGCCTCAGCCGGATGAACGGATATGGATTGAATGTTTACTGCCTGGAATGGTGGAATGTGTGTGTGTGTGTGTGTGTGTTTGCGTGTGTATTTATAACCTATTGTGGTCATCTCTTAGGGGACAATTACACTGTCACACAGCTTTCTAAGGAGTGTGTGTGTGTGTGTGTGTGTGTGTGTGTGTGTGTGTGTGTGTGTGTGTGTGTGTGTGTGTGTGTGTGTGTGTGTGTGTGTGTGTGTGTGTGTGTGTGTGTGTGTGTGTGTGTGTGTGTGTGTGTGTGTGTGTGTCTCTGTGTGTGTGTCTCTGTGTGTGTGTCTCTGTGTGTGTGTCTCTGTGTGTGTGTGTGTGTGTGTGTGTGTGTGTGTGTGTGTGTGTGTGTGTGTGTGTGTGTGTTAATGAAGCATTCACAGAGGACGAGACGAGGCGTAATCGCAAGAGGTGAAGTCATAATTACCCAGTATTATCTGTAATCACACACCTTCACTGAGACAGGCAAGCAAGCAACGCACGGTCACATGCAACGTAGGTCACATACAACAATGGAAACAGAAAACGAACAACAATATGAAACAGAATATAATTTCCTGGGATCCAAGCTGTAGGAGGAGTGTGTGTGTGTGTTTGTGTTAATGAGTCATTCACAATGGACGAGACTAGGCGTAATCACAGAGGTGAAGTCATGAGAGAGAGGAGGGAGATAGAGAGAGAGAGAAGAGAGAATGAACAAGGAGAGAGGGAGCAGGGAGCAGGTAGAGAGAGAATGAACAAGGAGAGGAGGAGAGGGAGCAGGTAGGGAGAGAATGAACAAGGAGAGAAGGAGAGGGAGCAGATAGAGAGATAATGAACAAGGAGAGGAGGAGAGGGAGCAGGTAGAGAGAGAATGAACAAGGAGAGAAGGAGAGGGAACAGGGAGAGAGAAGAGAGAATGAACAAGGAGAGGAGGAGAAGGAGCAGGTAGAGAGAGAATGAACAAGGAGAGGAGGAGAGGGAGCAGGTAGAGAGAGAATGAACAAGGAGAGGAGGAGAGGGAGCAGATAGAGAGAGAATGAACAAGGAGAGGAGGAGAGGGAGCAGGTAGAGAGAGAATGAACAAGGAGAGAAGGAGAGGGAGCAGGGAGAGAGAGAATGAACAAGGAGAGGAGGAGAGGGAGCAGGTGGAGAGAGAATGAACAAGGAGAGGAGGAGAGGGAGCAGGTAGAGAGAGGATGAACAAGGAGAGGAGGAGAGGGAGCAGGTAGAGAGAGAATGAACAAGGAGAGGAGGAGATGGAGCAGGTAGAGAGAGAATGAACAAGGAGAGGAGGAGAGGGAGCAGGTAGAGAGAGAATGAACAAGGAGAGGAGGAGAGGGAGCAGGTAGAGAGAGAATGAACAAGGAGAGGAGGAGAGGGAGCAGGTAGAGAGAGAATGAACAAGGAGAGGAGGAGAGGGAGCAGGTAGAGAGAGAATGAACAAGGAGAGGAGAGGGAGCAGGTAGAGAGAATGAACAAGGAGAGGAGGAGAGGGAGCAGGTAGAGAGAGAATGAACAAGGAGAGGAGAGGGAGCAGGTAGAGAGAGAATGAACAAGGAGACCGGTTTACCAGGGTCCATAGGGTAATATTTAGGATGCAGCCTGTTGCTGCTCATTGTACACTCCAGTGAGGAGGAAGGAGAATATGCAGCAAGGATTTCCAGTGCTGGCTGTGCTGCTGGCTGGGCTGCTGGCTGGGCTGCTGGCTGTGTTGCTGGCTGGGCTGCTGGCTGGGCTGCTGGCTGGGCTGCTGGCTGTGTTGCTGGCTGGGCTGCTGGCTGGGCTGCTGGCTGGGCTGCTGGCTGTGTTGCTGGCTGGGCTGCTGGCTGGACTGCTGGCTGGGCTGATGGCTGGGCTGATGGCTGGGCTGATGGCTGGGCTGATGGCTGGGCTGCTGGCTGGGCTGCTGGCTGGGCTGATGGCTGGGCTGCTGGCTGGGCTGATGGCTGGGCTGATGGCTGGGCTGATGGCTGGGCTGATGGCTGGGCTGCTGCGGAGAGACACTTTAGGGTCAGTATTTAAAGAACCACTGGGATTTAAAATGTAAAATGTAAATGACTACACACAATGACTACACACACACACACACACACACACACATACACATACACACACACACACACTTGCACGAGTGGGCGCAGGCAGACACGCAGGCAGGCACACGTACACACACACACACAAGCTATCTTGAAGTGGAGTTGACTCAAGTGTCATTTTCACTGATTAATTATGGGGTTTTAGTTGATAGCTGAATGCTTCTTCTGAGGTTTTCAGAGAGCGGCTTTCTGAAACGTTTAACAACGTCAGGCTTGAGTGGAGAGGGAGGGAGGGAGGGAGAGAGTGGGAGAGGGGGAGGAGGCAGAGAGAACAGAGAGACTGGGAGAGGGGGAGGAGGCAGAGACAGAACAGAGAGAGAGAGAGAGGGGGAGGAGGCAGAGACAGAACAGAGAGAGAGGGAGAGGGGGAGGAGGCAGAGACAGAACAGAGAGAGAGGGAGAGGGGGAGGAGGCAGAGACAGAACAGAGAGAGTGGGAGAGGGGGAGGAGGCAGAGACAGAACAGAGAGAGAGGGAGAGGGGGAGGAGGCAGAGACAGAACAGAGAGAGAGGGAGAGGGGGAGGAGGCAGAGACAGAACAGAGAGAGAGGGAGAGGGGGAGGAGGCAGAGACAGAACAGAGAGAGTGGGAGAGGAAGAGGGGGAGGAGGCAGAGACAGAACAGAGAGAGAGGGAGAGGGGGAGGAGGCAGAGACAGAACAGAGAGAGAGGGAGAGGGGGAGGAGGCAGAGACAGAACAGAGAGAGGGGGGGAGGGGGAGGAGGCAGAGACAGAACAGAGAGAGTGGGAGAGGAAGAGGGGGAGGAGGCAGAGACAGAACAGAGAGAGGGGGAGAGGGGGAGGAGGCAGAGACAGAACAGAGAGAGGGGGAGAGGGGGAGGAGGCAGAGACAGAACAGAGAGAGAGAGAGAGGGGGAGGAGGCAGAGACAGAACAGAGAGAGTGGGAGAGGGGGAGGAGACAGAGACAGAACAGAGAGAGGGGGAGAGGGGGAGGAGGCAGAGACAGAACAGAGAGAGAGGGAGAGGGGGAGAGGGGGAGGAGGCAGAGACAGAACAGAGAGAGGGGGAGAGGGGGAGGAGGCAGAGACAGAACAGAGAGAGTGGGAGAGGGGGAAGAGGCAGAGACAGAACAGAGAGAGGGGGAGGAGGCAGAGACAGAACAGAGAGAGGGGGAGAGGGGGAGGAGGCAGAGACAGAACAGAGAGAGTGGGAGAGGGGGAGGAGGCAGAGACAGAACAGAGAGAGGGGGAGAGGGGGAGGAGGCAGAGACAGAACAGAGAGAGTGGGAGAGGGGGAGGAGGCAGAGACAGAACAGAGAGAGGGGGGGAGGGGGAGGAGGCAGAACAGAGAGAGAGGGAGAGGGGGAGGAGGCAGAGACAGAACAGAGAGAGTGGGAGAGGGGGAGGAGGCAGAGACAGAACAGAGAGAGTGGGAGAGGGGGAGGAGGCAGAGACAGAACAGAGAGAGTGGGAGAGGGGGAGGAGGCAGAACAGAGAGAGAGGGAGAGGAGGAGGAGGCAGAGACAGAACAGAGAGAGAGGGGGAGGAGGCAGAGACAGAACAGAGAGAGGGGGAGAGGGGGAGGAGGCAGAGACAGAACAGAGAGAGGGGGAGAGGGGGAGGAGGCAGAGACAGAACAGAGAGAGGGGGGGAGGGGGAGGAGGCAGAGACAGAACAGAGAGAGGGGGGGAGGGGGAGGAGGCAGAGACAGAACAGAGAGAGAGAGGGAGAGGGGGAGGAGGCAGAGACAGAACAGAGAGAGTGGGAGAGGGGGAGGAGGCAGAGACAGAACAGAGAGAGAGAGGGAGAGGGGGAGGAGGCAGAGACAGAACAGAGAGAGGGGGGGAGGGGGAGGAGGCAGAGACAGAACAGAGAGAGAGAGGGAGAGGGGGAGGAGGCAGAGACAGAACAGAGAGAGTGGGAGAGGGGGAGGAGGCAGAGACAGAACAGAGAGAGAGAGGGAGAGGGGGAGGAGGCAGAGACAGAACAGAGAGAGTGGGAGAGGGGGAGGAGGCAGAGACAGAACAGAGAGAGGGGGGGAGGGGGAGGAGGCAGAGACAGAACAGAGAGAGAGAGGGAGAGGGGGAGGAGGCAGAGACAGAACAGAGAGAGAGGGAGGAGGCAGAGACAGAACAGAGAGAGGGGGAGAGGGGGAGGAGGCAGAGACAGAACAGAGAGAGAGGGAGGAGGCAGAGACAGAACAGAGAGAGAGGGAGAGGGGGAGGAGGCAGAGACAGAACAGAGAGAGGGGGAGGAGGCAGAGACAGAACAGAGAGAGTGGTAGAGGGGGAGGAGGCAGAGACAGAACAGAGAGAGTGGGAGAGGGGGAGGAGGCAGAGACAGAACAGAGAGAGTGGGAGAGGGGGAGGAGGCAGAACAGAGAGAGGGGGAGAGGGGGAGGAGGCAGAGACAGAACAGAGAGAGTGGGAGAGGAAGAGGAGGCAGAGAAAGAACAGAGAGAGAGAATTAGAGTGAACACACACACACACACACACACACACACACACACACACACACACACACACACACACACACACACACACACACACACACACACACACACACACACACACACACACACACTCACACACAGTGAATTAGAAGGTGAATCACCTGTGCATTACAGCAGTAGAAACAGATGTTATGGATTTGTGACCTTCTGGGAGAAACTGCAGAACAACACAAAGGCAAGAAGCAGGGAAAGCCTGGGGGAGGTCCAAACACTCCTTCTCTCTTCTCTCCTCTGTGAAAGCCTGGGGGAGGTCCAAACACTCCTTCTCTCCTTCTCTCCTTCCCTTCTCTCCTTCTCTCCTTCCCTTCTCTCCTCTGTGAAAGCCTGGGGGAGGTCCAAACACTCCTTCTCTCTTCTCTCCTTCCCTTCTCTCCTTCTCTCCTTCCCTTCTCTCCTCTGTGAAAGCCTGGGGGAGGTCCAAACACTCCTTCTCTCTTCTCTCCTTCCCTTCTCTCCTTCTCTCCTTCCCTTCTCTCCTCTGTGAAAGCCTGGGGGAGGTCCAAACACTCCTTCTCTCTTCTCTCCTTCCCTTCTCTCCTTCTCTCCTTCCCTTCTCTCCTCTGTGAAAGCCTGGGGGAGGTCCAAACACTCCTTCTCTCTTCTCTCCTTCCCTTCTCTCCTTCTCTCCTTCCCTTCTCTCCTCTGTGAAAGCCTGGGGGAGGTCCAAACACTCCTTCTCTCCTTCTCCCTTCTCTCCTTCCCTTCTCCCCTTCTCTCCTTCCCTTCTCTCCTCTGTGAAAGCCTGGGGGAGGTCCAAACACTCCTTCTCTCCTTCTCCCTTCTCTCCTTCTCTCCTTCCCTTCTCTCCTTCTCTCCTTCCCTTCTCTCCTCTGTGAAAGCCTGGGGGAGGTCCAAACACTCCTTCTCTCTTCTCTCCTTCCCTTCTCTCCTTCTCTCCTTCCCTTCTCTCCTCTGTGAAAGCCTGGGGGAGGTCCAAACACTCCTTCTCTCCTTCTCCCTTCTCTCCTTCTCTCCTTCCCTTCTCTCCTTCTCTCCTTCCCTTCTCTCCTCTGTGAAAGCCTGGGGGAGGTCCAAACACTCCTTCTCTCCTTCTCCCTTCTTCTCCTTCCCTTCTCTCCTTCTCTCCTTCCCTTCTCTCCTCTGTGAAAGCCTGGGGGAGGTCCAAACACTCCTTCTCTCCTTCTCCCTTCTTCTCCTTCCCTTCTCCCCTTCTCTCCTTCCCTTCTCTCCTCTGTGAAAGCCTGGGGGAGGTCCAAACACTCCTTCTCTCCTTCTCCCTTCTTCTCCTTCCCTTCTCTCCTTCTCTCCTTCCCTTCTCTCCTCTGTGAAAGCCTGGGGGAGGTCCAGACACTCCTTCTCTCCTTCCCTTCTCTCCTTCTCTCCTCTGTGAAAGCCTGGGGGAGATCCAGACACTCCTTCTCTCCTTCTGTTCTCTCCTCTGTGAAAGCCTGGGGTGGTCCAGACACTCATTCTCTCCTTCCCTTCTCTCCTTCTCTCCTCTGTGAAAGCCTGGGGGAGGTCCAGACACTCCTTCTCTCCTTCTCTCCTCTCCTCCTTCCCTTCTCTCCTCTGTGAAAGCCTGGGGGGGTCCAAACACCCCTTCTCTCCTCTGTGAAATTCTTGGGGGAGGTCCAGACACTCCTTCTCTCCTCTCCTCCTTCCCTTCTCTCCTCTGTGAAAGCCTGGGGAGGTCCAAACACCCCTTCTCTCCTCTGTGAAAGCCTGGGGGAGGTCCAGACACTCCTTCTCTCATTCTCTCCTCTCCTCCTTCCCTTTTCTCCTCTGTGAAAGCCTGGGGAGGTCCAGACACTCATTCTCTCCTTCTCTCCTCTCCTTCTCTCCTCTGTGAAAGCCTGGGGGAGGTCCAGACACTCCTTCTCTCCTTCTCCCTTCTCTCCTTCCCTTCTCTCCTCTGTGAAAGCCTGGGGGAGGTCCAGACACTCCTTCTCCCTTCTCTCCTTCCCTTCTCTCCTCTGTGAAAGCCTGGGGGAGGTCCAGACACTCCTTCTCTCTTCTCTCCTTCCCTTCTCTCCTTCTCTCCTTCCCTTCTCTCCTCTGTGAAAGCCTGGGGAGGTCCAGACACTCCTTCTCTCCTCTCCTCCTTCCCTTCTCTCCTCTGTGAAAGCCTGGGGAGGTCCAGACACCCCTTCTCTCCTCTGTGAAAGCCTGGGGGAGGTCCAGATACTCCTTCTCTCCTTCTCTCCTCTGTGAAAGGCTGGGGGAGGTCCAGACACTCCTTCTCTCCTCTCCTTCTCTCCTCTGTGAAAGGCTGGGGAGGTCCAGACACTCCTTCTCCCTTCCCTTCTCTCCTCTGTGAAAGCCTGGGGGAGGTCCAGACACTCCTTCTCTCCTTCTCCCTTCCCTTCTCTCCTGTGTGAAAGCCTGGGGGAGGTCCAGACACTCCTTCTCTCCTCTGTGAAAGCCTGGGGGAGGTCCAGACACTCCTTCTTTCCTTCTCTCCTCTCCTCCTTCCCTTCTCTCCTCTGTGAAAGCCTGGGGAGGTCCAGACACTCCTTCTCCCTTCCCTTCTCTTCTCTGTGAAAGCCTGGGGAGGTCCAGACACTCCTTCTCTCCTTCCCTTCTCTCCTTCTCTCCTCTGTGAAAGCCTGGGGAGGTCCAGACACTCCTTCTCTCCTTCTCTCCTTCCCTTCTCTCTGTCTCTCCTTACCTTCTCTCCTTCTCTCCTTCCCTTCTCTCCTTCCCTTCTCCCCTTCCCTTATCTCCTTCTCTCCTTCCCTTCTCTCCTTCCCTTCTCTCCTTCTCTCCTTCCCTTATCTCCTTCTCTCCTTCCCTTCTCTCCCACTCTCCTTCCCTTCTCTCCTTCTCTATTTGTCTCCTTCCCTTCTCTCCTTCTCTCCTTCTCTATTTTTCTCCTTCCCTTCTCTCCTTCCCTTCTCTCCTTATCTCCTTCCCTTCTCTCCTTCCCTTCTCTCCTTCTCTCTTTCCCTTCTCTCCTTCTCTATTTGTCTCCTTCCCTTCTCTCCTTCCCTTCTCTCCTACCCTCCTTCCCTTCCCTTCTCTCCTTCCTTTCTCTCCTTCTCTATTTGTCTCCTTCCCTTCTCCCCTTCTCTCCTTCTCTATTTTTCTCCTTCCCTTCTCTCCTTCCCTTCTCTCCTTATCTCCTTCCCTTCTCTCCTTCCCTTCTCTCCTTCTCTCTTTCCCTTCTCTCCTTCTCTATTTGTCTCCTTCCCTTCTTTCCTTCCCTTCTCTCCTACCCTCCTTCCCTTCCCTTCTCTCCTTCCTTTCTCTCCTTCTCTATTTGTCTCCTTCCCTTCTCTCCTTCCCTTCTCTCCTTCCCTTCTCTCCAACTTCCTCCCCTTCTCTCCTTCTCTATTTTTCTCCTTCCCTTCTCTCCTTCCCTTCTCTAATTCTCTCCATCTCATCTTCTCTCATCCTAATAAATGAGGTTGGGTCTCTAAAAACCACTGGAGGTTGGTGTCACCTTAATTGGGGAGGACGGGCTCGTTGGTAACGGCAGGAGCAGAATGTGTGAAATGCTATCAGACACATCAAACAGATGGTTTTGACGGAGCATTTAACCTGCTCCGTTCCAGCCCTTTACTACGAGCCGTCCTCCCCTCAGCAGCCTCCGCTGCTCTCAACCAATTAAAACCAGAGCTGAGAACCAACAGTCGGAGCCGCTAGTTAGTGAGTACAGCTGATGCTGCAGTAGCCAGGGACTTTAACAAAGGACCATTCTATTAGAATCACTTCTATTCCCAGACTGCAGACCAATTAGCAAACACACAGATTAGGATGAAATCAAACAAACAGGAGAGGGAGAGGGGGAGAGAGGGAGGAGAGGGGGGGAGAGAGAGAGGGAGAGAGAGAGGGGGAGGGGGAGGGAGAGGGATAGGGGGAAGGGGAGAGCAAGAGAGAGAGAGGGGAGGGGGAGAGAGAGAGGGAGAGATGTGCGGGAGGGAGAGAGAGAGGGAGAGAGGGGAGGGTGAGAGAGGGAGAGGGGGGAGAGGGAGAGAGGTGAGGGGAGGGGGGAGAGGGAGAGAGGGAGAGAGGGGAGGGGGAGAGAGAGACAGAGAGAGAGGAGGGGGAGAGGGAGAGGGGGAGGGGGAGAGAGGGAGAGGAGAGCGGGAGAGAGAGAGAGAGAGAGCGAGGGAGAAGAAAAGGGGGACAGAGAAGGAGAGAGAGGGAGAGGAGAGAGGGAGAGAGAGGGGAGGAGAGAGGGAGAGAGGGAGAGAGAGAGAGAACTGTATGTCAGGCAGATGAATCCTATGAAAGGGGAAAGAGCAGGACTGGACCCCTCAACAGGACTGGACATCATTAGAGTATTCACACCATCCTGATTGTCCTCCACATGTTTTATTTATTTATTTATTTCACCTTTATTTAACCAGGTAGGCTAGTTGAGAACACGTTCTCATTTACAATTGTGACCTGGCCAAGATAAAGCAAAGCAGTTCGACACATACAACAACACATAGTTACACATGGAGTAAAAACAAACATATAGTCAATAATACAGTGAAAAAAAAAAAAGTCTATATACAATGTGAGCAAGTGAGGTGAGATAAGGGAGGTGAAGGCAAACAGATATATGTATAAATAAATAAAAATATAAAAAGGCCATGGAGGCGAAGTGAGTACAACACAGCAAGTAAAATAAAAACTAAAAAAACACTGGAATGGTTGGTTTGCATTGGAAGAAAGTGCAAAGTAGAGACAGAAATAATGGGGTGCAAAGGAGCAAAATAAATTAATAAATAAATACAGTAGGTAAAGAGGTAGTTGTTTGGGCTAAATTGTAGATGGGTTATGTACAGGTGCAGTAATCTATGAGCTGCTCTGACAGCTGGTGCTTAAAGCTAGTGAGGGAGATAGGTGTTTCCAGTTTCAGAGATTTTTGTAGTTCGTTCCAGTCATTGGCAGCAGAGAACTGGAAGGAGAGGCGTCCAAAGGAAGAATTGGTTTTGGGGGTGACCAGATATACCTGCTGGAGCGCGTGCTACAGGTAGGTGCTGCTATGGTGACCAGCGAGCTGAGATAATGGGGGACTTTACCTAGCAGGGTCTTGTAGATGACCTGGAACCAGTGGGTTTGGCGACGAGTATGAAGCGAGGGCCAGCCAACGAGAGTGTACAGGTCGCAGTGGTGGGTAGTATATGGGGCTTTGGTGACAAAACGGATGGCACTGTGATAGACTGCATCCAATTTATTGAGTAGGGTTTTGGAGGCTATTTTGTAAATGACATCACCGAAGTCGAGGATTGGTAGGATGGTCAGTTTTACAAGGGTATGTTTGGCAGCATGAGTAAAGGATGCTTTGTTGCGGAATAGGAAGCCAATTCTAGATTTGACTTTGGATTGGAGATGTTTGATGTGGGTCTGGAAGGAGAGTTTACAGTCTAACCTGTAACCCCTCAACAGGACTGGACATCATTAGAGTATTCACACCATCCTGATTGTCCTCCATATGTAACCCCTCAACAGGACTGGACATCATTAGAGTATTCACACCATCCTGATTGACCTCCATATGTAACCCCTCAACAGGACTGGACATCATTAGAGTATTCACACCATCCTGATTGTCCTCCACATGTAACCCCTCAACAGGACTGGACATCATTAGAGTATTCACACCATCCTGATTGTCCTCCACATTAAGTTACAGCCTTATTCTAAAATGGATTATATCCTCATCAATCTACACACAATACCCCGTAATAACAAAACAAAAACTGTTGTTTAGAAATGTTTGCAAATGTACTATACATATAAATAGTACATTTGCAAAAATGTCGAAACAACTATTTTTGTTTCAGCTATGGTTGTTAATACTGGCTGCTTGATCACCAAGGGCCCTGATTTTTGTACTGTTTTAATTGAAGTCCAGAATGTTAGCCCTTTTTTGACATTTAATGCAACTGATATGCTATGGATAGACTCTCCTGACTAACTTGTTTGTGAATAGTAATTGTAAAAGTATGTAAATTAGCAAAGGACCTCCTCAGAGATGTTTTATTAGATACCACCTCTGTTTCTCTATATACGAAAAACTGAAATATCACATTTACATAAGTACTCAGACCCTTTACTCAGCACTTTGTTGAAGCACCTTTGGCAGCGATTACAGCCTTGAGTCTTCTTGGGTATGACGCTACAAGCTTGGCACACCTGTATTTGGGGAGTTTCTCCCATTTCTTCTCTGCAGATCTTCTCAAGCTCTGTCAGGTTGGATGGGGAGCGTCGCTGCACAGCTATTTTCCGTCATTGTTTCCGTCATTGTAAAATAGCTGTCATTGTAAATAAGAATTTGTTCTTAACTGACTTGCCTAGTTAGATACAGTTAAAAAACATTAAGTAAAAAATATAAACCAACATATATACCAACTACACACAAGACTTATTACATCTGCTGTCCTGCGCCTGACTCCTCTATAAACCAGCTACACACAAGACTTATTACATCTGCTGTCCTGCGCCTGACTCCTCTATAAACCAGCTACACACAAGACTTATTACATACACTACAAATTGTTTTGTTACAAGATACTTCCATAGAGCTGTAATTAGTATTATTTTTTAAACATAATACTTTTCTATACAATTTTTTTTTTTTTGAAGGCCAACACAAATACCCAGTGTGCTTTGCAGTTAATTATGGTGTGTTCATTTTTACATGTCGGTCCTTTAGCAGACACTCTTATCCAGAGAGACTTCCTGTCGGGGCGTTCAACAGAGGTAGATACACAACACGTCACTGTTAATAACTGTTAACGGTATTTTGTAACTCTATTTTGTTATTTTATATTGTACCTGTAATTTGTCATTGTATTTTGTAACTGTATTTTGTAATTTTATTTTGTAAATTCAATTTGTTATTTTGTTTTGTTATTTTATATTGTAACAGTATTTTGTAATTGTATTTTGTCATTGTATTGTGTACCAGTATTGTGTACCAGTATTGTGTACTAGTATTGTGTACCAGTATTGTGTACCAGTATTGTGTACCAGTATTGTGTACCAGTATTTTGTACCTGTATTGTGTACCAGTATTGTGTACCAGTATTGTGTACCTGTATTTTGTAACAGTATTGTGTACCAGTATTGTGTACCTGTATTTTGTACCTGTATTTTGTACCAGTATTGTGTACCTGTATTTTGTAACAGTATTGTGTACCAGTATTGTGTACCAGTATTGTGTACCAGTATTGTGTACCAGTATTGTGTACCTGTATTGTGTACCTGTATTTTGTAACAGTATTGTGTACCAGTATTGTGTACCTGTATTGTGTAACAGTATTGTGTACCTGTATTTTGTAACAGTATTGTGTTGTTTTTGCTCATCCCTGTGTGTGGTTTAACTTTACTCTGCTTTTGGGTTTCAAAAGTCCTCACAAGGACAATAAAACAGTAAAACAAAGACAATTCTGACAAGTGGGGACATTTTCACCGGTCCCCAAAAGGAAACAGTATATTTTAGGAGTAGGGGTTAGGTTTAAGGTTAGAATTAGTGTTAGGGGTTAGGTATTTTATTAGGATCCCCATTGGCTGTTGCAAAAGCAGCAGCTACTCTTCCTGGGGTTCCACTCAGAACACAGAACATAGAACACCAGAACACAGAACATGAAACATAATACAGAATGACATAATAGAGAACATCAACAGACAAGAACAGCTCAAAGACAGAACTACAGGGGTTAGAGAAAATGGGATGTTGAATGGGAATAAATGTCCCCACTTGAATGGTAAAAGCAACGTGTGTCTGTGTGTGTGTGTGTGTGTTCTCCCCAAGGGGGAGCAGTAGAGACAGTCTAGGCTGCAGGCGCTCAACAGAGGAGAGAGGAGGGGGGGGGGGGGTGCTGCCTCTGCAGGAACAGGAGAAAACGAGATGAGGAGAAATTAGGGCTAAAACTTGCTGAGACATTCAAAAGAAAAGAGAAGAGAGAGAGAGAGAGAGAGAGAAGGAGAGAGAGAGGGAGAGGGAAAGGGATGGAGAGAGAGAGAGGGAGAGGGATGGAGAGAGGGGAGAGAGAGAGACAGGGAGAGAGAGAGAGGGAGAGGGATGGAGAGGGGGAGAGAGAGAAGGAGAGAGAGGGGGAGAGAGAGAAGGAGAGAGGGAGAGAGAGAGAGAGAAATCCTTGTAGTGACTTAATTGGAACAACCACATCACCACCTGTGAAAGGACTAGCGAATAATGCGTCTCTCTTTTTCTGTTTCTCTCTAATCCCCCCTCTCTCTCCCTCTCTTCCCCCTCTCTCGCACTCTTTTCTCTCTCTCTCCCCCCTCTCTCTCTTGCTACAGGGAAAGAGAGATTTGATAGAAGGGAGAATGGGGAGACAGGGACATCGGTAGACATTGGCAGCCTGTCTTGTAGTGATCTTTCAGACCCTTGTTGATAGGTCAACAGGCTGATGCATTGTTGGTAAATGACGTCTGAGTGCTGGTGCCCCTGGTACTGATCATTCAGGCCCTTGTTGATAGGTCAACAGGCTGATGCATTGTTGGTAAATGACGTCTGAGTGTTGGTGCCCCTGGTACTGATCATTCAGGCCCTTGCTGATAGGTAACAGGCTGATGCATTGTTGGTAAATGACGTCGGAGTGTTGGTGCCCCTGGTACTGATCTTTCAGCCCCTTGTTGATAGGTCAACAGGCTGATGCATTGTGGGTAAATTACGTCTGAGTGTTGGTGCCCCTGGCTATCCGGACATGACAAGAAAACGGTACTGTCTGGTTTCCTTAATTTAAGGAATTTTAAATGATTTATACTTAGCAAATACATTTACTTTGATACTTAAGTATATTTAGAACCAAAAACGTGTAATATTTTACTGGGTGACTTTCACTTTTACTTGAGTTATTGTTTATTATTGTTATTGTGTACTTTTACTCAAATTTGAGAATTGGGTACTTTTTCCACCACTGTGATCTACAGACTGTGTCGGATCAGCTTTCCTCATATGAGACACTGAGGATTTATATCTAAGACGGATGACTGTCCGTTAGCCATAGAATGACAGCAGAGAGAACTGAATCACAATCACCTGACCGTTAGCAGAGAGAACTGAATCACAATCACCTGACCGTTAGCAGAGAGAACTGAATCACAATCACCTGACCGTTAGCAGAGAGAACTGAATCACAATCACCTGACCGTTAGCAGAGAGTACTGAATCACCTGACCGTTAGCAGAGAGTACTGAATCACAATCACCTGACCGTTAGCAGAGAGTACTGAATCACCTGACCGTTAGCAGAGAGTACTGAATCACCTGTCCGTTAGCAGAGAGTACTGAATCACCTGTCCGTTAGCAGAGAGTACTGAATCACAGTCACCTGACCGTTAGCAGAGAGAACTGAATCACAATCACCTGACCGTTAGCAGAGAGAACTGAATCACAATCACCTGACCGTTAGCAGAGAGAACTGAATCACAATCACCTGACCGTTAGCAGAGAGAACTGAATCACAGTCACCTGACCGTTAGCAGAGAGAACTGAATCACAATCACCTGACCGTTAGCAGAGAGTACTGAATCACAGTCACCTGACCGTTAGCAGAGAGTACTGAATCACAATCACCTGACCGTTAGCAGAGTGTACTGAATCACCTGACTGTTAGCAGAGAGTACTGAATCACAATCACCTGACCGTTAGCAGAGAGTACTGAATCACCGGACCGTTAGCAGAGAGTACTGAATCACAATCACCTGACCGTTAGCAGAGAGGACTGGATCACAATCACCTGACCGTTAGCAGAGAGTACTGAATCACAATCACCTGACCGTTAGCAGAGAGAACTGAATCACAATCACCTGACCGTTAGCAGAGAGTACTGAATCACAATCACCTGACCGTTAGCAGAGAGAACTGAATCACAATCACCTGACCGTTAGCAGAGAGAACTGAATCACAGTCACCTGACCGTTAGCAGAGTGTACTGAATCACAATCACCTGACCGTTAGCAGAGAGTACTGAATCACAGTCACCTGACCGTTAGCAGAGAGAACTGAATCACAATCACCTGACCGTTAGCAGAGAGTACTGAATCACCTGACCGTTAGCAGAGAGAACTGAATCACAATCACCTGACCGTTAGCAGAGAGTACTGAATCACCTGACCGTTAGCAGAGAGAACTGAATCACAATCACCTGTCCGTTAGCAGAGAGTACTGAATCACCTGACCGTTAGCAGAGAGAACTGAATCACCTGACCGTTAGCAGAGAGTACTGAATCACAATCACCTGACCGTTAGCAGAGAGTACTGAATCACAATCACCTGACCGTTAGCAGAGAGAACTGAATCACCTGACCGTTAGCAGAGAGAACTGAATCACAATCACCTGTCCGTTAGCAGAGAGTACTGAATCACCTGACCGTTAGCAGAGAGAACTGAATCACAATCACCTGTCCGTTAGCAGAGAGTACTGAATCACCTGACCGTTAGCAGAGAGAACTGAATCACAATCACCTGTCCGTTAGCAGAGAGTACTGAATCACCTGACCGTTAGCAGAGAGAACATTTACACATAACCGGAATTTGACTTAGTGACAAGGTGCTGCCATCAACGGACAGGACATTGACAGAGCACAGACAGGATACAGACAGGATACAGACAGGATACAGACAGGATACAGACAGGATTCAGACCGGATACAGACAGGATACAGACAGGATACAGACAGAACACAGACAGGATACAGACAGAATGCAGACAGGATACAGACAGGATACAGACAGGATTCAGACCGGATACAGACAGGATACAGACAGAACACAGACAGGATACAGACAGAATGCAGACAGGATACAGACAGAACACAGACAGGATACAGACAGAACACAGACAGGATACAGACAGGATACAGACAGAGCACAGACAGGATACAGACAGAACACAGACAGGATACAGACAGGATACAGACAGGATTCAGACCGGATACAGACAGGATACAGACAGAACACAGACAGGATACAGACAGAATGCAGACAGAACACAGACAGGATACAGACAGAACACAGACAGGATACAGACAGAACACAGACAGGATACAGACAGAACACAGACAGGATACAGACAGGATACAGACAGAGCACAGACAGGATACAGACAGAACACAGACAGGATACAGACAGGATACAGACAGGATTCAGACCGGATACAGACAGGATACAGACAGAACACAGACAGGATACAGACAGAATGCAGACAGGATACAGACAGAACACAGACAGGATACAGACAGAACACAGACAGGATACAGACAGAACACAGACAGGATACAGACAGAACACAGACAGGATACAGACCGGATACAGACAGGATACAGACAGAACACAGACAGGATACAGACAGAATGCAGACAGGATACAGACAGAACACAGACAGGATACAGACAGAACACAGACAGGATACAGACAGAACACAGACAGGATACAGACAGAACACAGACAGGATACAGACAGAACACAGACAGGATACAGACAGGATACAGACAGAACACAGACAGGATACAGACAGGATACAGACAGGATTCAGACCGGATACAGACAGGATACAG